>NW_028321891.1:1818181-2121212 GCF_036245765.1 Copidosoma floridanum
TTACCACAAAGTGATGTCGCTCCAAATGTCGATGAGGACTATACTCCACAGATATTGTTTTATGTGAAAATAGAAAAATTCTTTTCGATGATACACCCGATCAATTGGACACCGGTCAGTTGTTTACGAGGAAAAACACAAGGTATCTCGATAAATTGGCATTTACGAGCGACAACAAAATTTCAACGGCAACAATGAAAATGGCCATTCGATAATCGTTCAAAACCAGTTGGGCGTTATTATTGGTGAAAATTTGAAGAAACTTACGATCCATCGTCGGTGATGGAGGGCTGAGACCAGGCCCTGGGCATGGGCTCCTCCTTGAGTATTTGCCGCATGTCCTGGGGCGCGAAAACGAGGGGTCCCCGTGGATGGTGATGTGGTGGGGGCGGTGGTGGCGCGACGCTCGCCCCGTAGAGCTTCCTGCTCCAGTGGCCCTCCAACTCGACCGGACTCCCTGCTCCGACCGCACCCCCCGCACTCGCCCCAGCTGCCACGGCTGCCCCAAGGCCCATCCATGGCGAGCCCCCAGCCCCCACGATCGTGGAGCTGGGCAGGAGATTGTTCCACTCGTCGGACCGCGTGGTGAGGCCGTAGGCGTGACAGTCGTCACGCGTCGTTGGGTCGATACCACCGCCGCTCTCCTCCTGACGATGGTCGGGCTGCTGCTCGGTCAAGCAGCCGCGGCCGTTAAGGGGCCGCTGAGCTGTCGCAAAGCCCCTGCACCATGCCAATTTGGCCAATTCCGATCACCACCAATTGTTTGTTACTATTGTTGATTGCACTTCTCGTGATGGACACCCAACTCACCGTATATTTATGTACAATTGTTATTTACGTATACCGGTTGACCAACAACAACAACAACAACAACAACATAACAGTAACAACATTAACAACAACACAACAGTAACAGAAAAACACTTGTCAACAGCCGAGCGCGCACGTGCGACCGAAACTATAACCGCGCGACCCGATATAATCTTTTCTGGCCCTCGTGCTCCAAAGTGCCTCGCGCGGCAGTCGTATAGTCCGCAAATGCCGGAAAGACCACTCGATGGCCGTACCACTTTATCTATACACCGAGAATTGGTGCAAGAAAGTGGCGCGGGGCGTTGTACTCGCCCCAATGGATATAAATATGTGATGTATATAGGGCGAGGGCCTGCGGTGCAACAGACACGCCAGGCAGTTTTCTGTATTTAGCAAGTCCCTAGCCGCGCGTTGCTTCCCGTTACAGAGACGCTTGTCGAATGTGTCACAGCCGGGCGAGCCGTCGTTCGGAGAGTCCCGAGGGTCGCTCCCGCTCTCTCTGCCCGTAGGCGGAGCTGTCTCCTCCGACGCTCGCTTGGGGCGCACTGCTTCGGCGCGAAGGCGGTCACCCGGGGCGCGGCCGGCCAATCATACCCCGAGCGCTCGGCGAATCCCGTGCCCGGACTGTCCGCCTGGACGAATGACGACTCGGGGCTGTGCACCGGAGTGGGGGGCCGAGCGCCTCTCTCTCTCTAGCTTTCGCAAAGTGGCTGCGCCAAAGACCGTGGCGCCACAGCGGGGGCGACGCTCGAGGCTTCCGCCGAGCATTGCGGCTTGCGCCGTCGGGTCGGGAGGACGACGCGACCTACACCTCTCGGCTTTGTTTATGTTTTTATTTTATTCATCGAGGACTACTTATTTCTACGGCCAGCTGTGCATTTTTCGCAGTCCACGTCAAATTAATGTTCATCGATGCGATCGCATGTGGCGACAATTATGTTCGACAGATCGATCGATTTCATAATGTATGAATGGAGAAAAAAGAGTGGGGTGAGAAAAATTTGACGGCGTGTTAACTGGGGGGTTTGGGTATACTTACTTTTTAGAAACGCTATACGAAGTAGAGCGAAAATGGCTTTACAGTTTGAAAAACTGCGCACATGGAGAATCCTTTGTAAGCGGACTTGATTTTCTGAGGAAAACCGACCGGATTTCCGATGGATGCGTTAATGAATTCGTGCTAAAGTGGACACAGGAAGGACTTAGAGAAGCATTAGTCCGATTCGGCGTTTATGATGCGTAAAATACGAGTTATGTTCGAGCTAAGGTATCATGGAGACAGGTATATGGTACGTGGCGAACATCAAAGACAATACAGTTTTAATTGCCGTAATTTCCTCTCTTTTCCTCTCTAATGGTCGTAGAAGTATAAAATTGTTTCACGATATGAAGTGTAGCAGTGACTCACGATTTCTGGAATTTCCGCTCAAAGTTCGGTTTGTTCTTCATTTTCAAAGTTTCCAGTGAGCGGAGCAACAGTTTCGAAACAAAGTGTGTTGTTCAAAATTGGAACTTTAGTATCCAACGCCGAAAAAAAGATCCAGGCTTTTTATAATATGCCAAATAAATTTTGCATTGAAACATAACGTATAATGGTATATTATTGTACAAGTTACGAAAGCTACAAAAAATAAGCGAATTTTATCCACCAAAAAATTGTTTACAACAAGAAAATTTATTTGGTTCAGCTAAACATTAAACAGGTACAGGTTGTGTGCATCATTCGTTAGGCCGACTAAATTTTTTTTTCCCACGTTCATCAAACGTGACATTCCCAAAAATGTATCAATGTGGCGATTATCGGGAACAACGGAGTCGCCGCCATCTTCTGTGATTTTCTTCCAACTCTCGGCCATGTTTCTCTTTTTATCGCTCGAGTAGCGATGCTTACGTATTTTATGTTGTATATTTTTTCCTCACTCTGAAAGTTTTTACTTGTTTACCTGCATGATAGCTCTTCAAGTACACGTGACGTAACTCAAACTTACATTTTTGTGCATGTCGGTGTTTAAAAGATACTTTATACTTTTTAAGGTGTAACTTCAAGCTTCATCTTCATTATATCGATATAAAATGAAAAAAATTAATGTTTGGACCCAGAAATTTTAGTACAAATATACTTGTGGTGCAAAATCTGTAAACTTATACCAATGGCTTAGTTTAAAAAAGCGCTGGCACGAAATTGACTTCCAGAAAGCACTTATTCAGATTCGGGTTGAAGAAAGTCGTAACGCAGATTTTTTTTTTTTTGTTTTCATTTTGTAGTAGCAGTACTATTTGTTTTACTTTACTTTTGATCACCCCACCAATGACAATCATCAAAACGAGAAATTATTTGTGTATCGTATCACGAAAATAACTGCTCGTTCAGATTATAAAGTCTTTCGTGCATCCCTTTGATTCATTCGACGATTAAAAGCCTGTAACTTTTCAATGTTTATTTTTTTTGTAAAATCAAGCAGACATTACTGCCACTTGCCGCTACAAAGTTTAATTTACATTTAAGAAAAAAAGGTTCCTCCAAGTCAGCGCTTTTTTTAACTGCGGCTTTCATATACTCGACAAAAAGCGGTGAACTTTACTGTACATACTAGATACATTATTAACATTGACCAAAACTCCTATTTGAGAAACATATTATGGTCGAACAATACGAGCTGAAATTTCACATGGATAAATTTATTGTAATCGATGAATGAAATTCACTGAATCGCTTTCAACCGCCATTTCCAACCAAAGCTACATTTTGATGAAAGGCACGTTTTTGCCACGCAGTCACCTACAAATCTTCTAAATGCCTGTATACCTATAACTGTAGCTGTAAACGGTACGTGCTTAAGGCGCCATCAACAATGGCACACGAGCATCCCGTGATGGGTTTGAAAACCACTGCTATAGCACCTATGGCGCGTCCGACCATGTTCTAGGAACCTATCAAGCAGTAGAAATGTGTCACAGGTGCAAGTGAAAACTGTTACTCCTTACCATGGGCCAGTTTGCACGTACGTGTACCTCGACGTGTACAAAACAACAGTTTGCCCGCTCGATACGAAGAACCTCGTTTTACTACAACTATGGTACAAATGTTTATGACTGCAGCTTACAGCCATAGTTAGGAAATGCGGTACATCGATTTCATCGTAATTGGAATATGTTCAGGGAACAAGTCGCAGGGTAACGTTCGTGTTACTACACAACACCGCATCGACATCGGTATGGCTGATGAAGCCATATTATTGTACCGTACATTTTACACGCACACAATGTTTAGCAGAGCTAAGTGATGGATATGAGTTTTCGGCACGTCGTGTAAGAGGATCTTTTGCGCGGGTCGTTCGGGGACCGCTGCAGAGCCCCAACACGTGACAGCACTCGCTCTTGTTATGTACACGTCGAGGTACACGTGCTATAAATATACCTGAGCTCTCGGCCGCGCTCCTCTTGAAGGGACCTCCTTTCATCCCTCGATACGGTACACAGCCGGCTGTATAACTGTACATGGGATCGATGACCTGATGGGATATTAACGCTTTTGCTTTACGTGAATCAGATGGTTTCTTTTGTACGCGATTATTCATGCGGTTCGTACTTTTAAACAAAATTTTTCACTTTTTTTTTTCACCCTTGGTATCAAGGGGCCAAAAGGAATCGCTTGAGCCACCCTTGGTCACCGGTATCGGTATTGTTAAATACTCAGAGAGTTTTTTTTTATCGTTTACGGGTTAATTGTGCACATTTCATACATTTGTCAATAATAAATCAGTAGGATGGCAATTACTCGAGCATTACCTGTATAAGAACATTCAAGTCATGAGCTAAACCAAAAAACTACTATTAAGATGTGAAAAAAAAAATTGTATAAAAGTGAATTCAATGCTTACACGATAATGTGAGCATTTGGATTCGTGGATTAGTGATTTTTCTGAATGTGAGTGCTAAATGATTATTCTTAATTTTTATGCTTTACGAAACTTGAAAATTTTACGCTCGTGATTTCAAGTTGTCAATAAACAATACCAAATAACACAGGAGTTTCGAAATTTCGTTTGATATTTTTAAAAATTAATTCTTCATTCACTCCTGCGTTCAAGACTCCGATCTTCATTTTTTATCCAAGCGAGGAAACTGAATGTTTGCTCAAGCATAAAATATCGTGGCCTCCCGTGCAATTTCTACAAGCAAAAGAAGAACAATGTTGAGAAACTTTGTTACACCGTTGGATGGGAGTTGGGCTCTTGTCCCGATTGCTTCGACCCCCGTAAATTTATTCAAACAAATGCCATATAATTACTTTTTTCTAGTGCCTTTCGGTATGTATATACACGCTACGATAGATTTATGTGCTCCCGTCGCCCCTTTTCCATCCTAATTTCTTGCCTTTCCAGATTTGACTCACTCCCAAGCGAAAGTTTGCAACAACTTTCAGGTGCACGGAATCACGTAGATATATCCCACGAAACACCGAAATAAAAGAGCAAGAGCACGTTGAACAGAGCATTCATCGAATTCCCAAGACTAATATGAAACAAGTTATTAGGTGGTGTTACAAATACACCTATACGTTGGGTGACGTATCGTAACCACATGTTGTGACCAATGTGTGCATGGCCTGAATGCATTCTCGCATCGATTGAGCGAGTGACACTTGTCAGGAGCCTTACGGCTCGTTGAGTCGCATTCAGCTGTGCTCGGGTGACGGTGGAGCTTCCACACACGCGCCCGCTCAATTCGAGTTCCTTAAATATCCCAGTAATCTAATCCCAAGCGCGTGGAAGCTCCTAAATGTCCCAATGATGTCAAATGAACATCACCGCGCCGGCCAAATCCAATTATCCGTCTCCGTAGGTATATAACATACGCGTCCACGTTGCACACCAGGAACAGAAAGGGAGGCTGCACTGGTGTGTAACACACGAGCATGTAACATAGGGTGTTCTCTACTCCTGTCGTTCAATGGTACCTACGTATACACGTATATACATATATATATATATAGATACACTATTGTTGTACGAAGTAGGTGTAACACGTACACGCGTGCGTCACTGCTCTAAGCCTATTACAGGGTTATGATAATATTTTTGGGTCTTTCTCTGTTTGCGTTCTGCCTCCTTTGTGGGTCCATGTACGTATGTTTGAGGCTTTATGTGTATGTACACACTGTGGAGCTCTGGGGCTTAAAGAGCGCATTTGTTCTGCGGAGGCTGAAAGTGGCTCCGCGCGGAGTCGAGCGGTGAGAGCAAATTTAATTGCAGCGGTTGCCCAACTAACAGGTCGTTTGAGCGACCATGTGCCCTCCCAATTTGCCACGCGAGTCCTAAAATTTTACTCACGTTTGTTACTCGCGAAAGTGTACCTCTATATACTTATAAAAAAAAAAAAAAAGCATATATGTCATTGCTACGTGCATTATCTGTCTCGTTTTTTTGGGGGAAGAAGGGGGTTACACTTGTCAGTCTCGCCACCCCCTTTCCTATTCACCCCATCATCCGATGTTTATTTTCCTCATTCGTATGGCACCGTATGCACATACATAGTAACCATACAATGCGCACTATAAGCTTATAAATAAAAGTATATTTTTTGGGAACATCAACTGTACGGAATGACCTTAATTCAGCGATACAACGGCGCGCGTTTGCCGATTCTCTCCGCACTCCATTTTTCCGTGATGTTAAAGTCGCGGCTGAACCACCGAGCGATGGGGTAGACAGGGGGAGAGCTGACATATGCGCTACTTATGGGGAAGAGCATCCCCGCGCGTATGTATATGCGCGAAAGAGCCTCGTTCTTTCTCCTTTGCTTTACTTTGTGCCTTCGCTCTCTCTCTCTCTATCTCTAGTAACATGTGCGAGGAATGGAAGTTATACGGCCCGGCGTTTGTTTGCATTTGCGCCAGAAGAGAGCCGCATTTGGTTTTTTTTTTTTTTTTTGCTTCAAGGGCACTCGAGTCGAGTCGGTCGGCAAACGGAGTAAATTATTTACAGGGAAAATAATTCATTAAAACACCCGGAGTGGGGCGATGTGAGAAAATCAATTCGTCACCGGACGCGAGCGCCCATGGCTGGGGGGAAACAAAAAAGATACAAAATCGGCGAGCTTTCAGTGGGGATTAAAATTGAAAGCTCCCCGATGAGGCCGGAAAGTCAGGCTCCGAAAGCGATAAACCGCGATTAAAACGCCGATCGGGCGAGCGAGGGCTCATTAAAAAAGCAACCGCATCCCCCCTCGAACAAAAAAGAAGGACGCATCCACCTGCCACCATTAATTATCTAGGCGGTTGTTGTGGAGATCGGCTACACGGAAGCCCGGGCTGCAACGACGCGTAATGGATCCGAAGGGGAGGAGAGCCCCGCTCGTGGCATTTGGCCGAGGTTGAATGGCGATCGGCGCATCTCCAGCTCGATTGTCATGATAATATACGCCCGAAAAGGGCGCGAGTGCACGTGTATACACTGCGCGCACCACTCGATCGGCCTCCCGCGGAGACTCTGTCCGTTGATGGGCGCACATGTGCCGATCTATACGCGCGTCCGGAGAGATGTGGGGGGGGGAAGAGATAGCAGGACAACAACAGGTTGCCGCGTGGAGCATCATTAGCCGCGTGCGTGCGCGCGTAAAGAAGACAGTGGTCCGACCGGCATTGGGAAACCGAAGAGGCTCTTTAGATGCACCTATACGTGCCGGTTTGGTTACCGATTCCCCCCGGGATATCCGATCCGAGCGGCTCTCCTTTGGTTCTCGGTGTTCTTTCGCGCGTCTCATCGCTTCTCTTTGGCGCTCGTGTTTTTTCACGGCCTCCATCTGTGCGCTTTTGCCTTTGGAGGAAGTAACGAGGAGCGCGATTTCGCTTTGATCGGTAAACCGTACGCGCGTACACATGACGTGTTCTTATTGTTCGTCGCAACTAATTTTTCCGTGGCATTGTGCCAGTCACAAATCGGATTAGCGCGGCGAGTTTTGAAAAATGGTCATTCGGCTATTTTCCCGAATTACGTGCTCCTCCCCACTCGTCCGATCGAGCTGTCCACGTCCGAGCGATTTGTCAACGAAATTCACGAAAAAAAAGCCCCCGGCTCTTCCTCACGCGTACAAATGTGTACGCTCGTGTCTGCAATTTTCCTCTCGCGCACGACGCCCAAGTAAAACTTGGAGCGACCGAAGGAATAAATAAAAATCGAAATCATGATTTATCTGCCACTATTCCCGGTAGGCTCAGCGCACGGTGTCCGGCGATGATGACGATAATACTTTTTTTCCCCAAAAAGGAAAAAAAAAAAAAAAAAGAAACCAAGAGACGCGTCTGTTTTCACGAGGCAAATTATTTCTTTATCCCGGGGATCCCTCGTGCATTAATGATAAGCCGTACACGGTCAAGCCGATCTCGTCGCTGCGATGATAAATGCGGACAAACCGAAGGGAGGGTGGGTCCGCGCGGAAGACGGAATAAATGAGAAACGATCTGCAGGGAGCCCCGGATCACATATAGCTTCGTTTTACATGAAATTGATTTTTTACCATTGATGGTAAAATCGAGCGTACCTCTAACGTATAAAAACACCAAGGCACAATTGCCGAGGTCCAGAGCCAGGAGGAGTATATAGTTCATCGGCCCCTGCGAAGCTCAATCCACCCTATATATATACACACACACATCACGCGGCCAGCGAGCAATCGAGCTCGATTACTCCAGAGGAGGGGGAGGGGTGAAAACCGTATACACCTCACGCGTGTACGTGTACTTTATACCGCGCACAAACCAGCCCAAGACCGAAGCTCGTAAGTAATCGGGCGGCGGTGGTGCTCGTAGGTGAGGGAGGAAATAAGAAGAGCTCGGCCCTTAAGAAGGAGGCAACTTATGTAGGGCATCTCTCACAGCGGGGGGGGGGGTGGCTTCGCTGAGAAGTCGTAGTGTATCACGCTACTGCCCTCGAGGGTGCCCTATGGCTCCTCGGGAAGCTGACCGGAGAAAAAGAGTAGGTGTACCTATATACCTGTCTGTGGGTGGGGTGGGAGGGAAAAAAAGAGCCGGGGACGATGCATCGTTGTACACTTTGGGCTGGAGCGGCTGCGAATTTCGGGCGCATTCCTGGCTTTCGTTGGCACACACGAGCGATCGGTTAACGAGCGGACGGATGGATGGTCACGCGAGCGGCTCCGTTCCTCGTGTGGATCTTCTTTATCGAGCGTTTACTTCTTTCGCCGGCCCCCGCTGTTGTTTACGAGATTGGGAAATTGCTCGGGATGGCGACTGGAAAATTAAGGGAGAGACGAATGGGGGGAAGCTTTCTTGGTAATTGTCGGCGCGGGAGCAAAGCGTGGGATTTTCGCCGGGATAAATAGTGTGACCATATAAAAGCATGTTTACTCGAGGATAAAGGAATATTTTTCTTCGAGTCTAATGTTACTGTGGTCCGAAATAGTTGCACGACTTATTAGGGGTTAGTCGACAAAGCTTTTCTGCGGTTGTGTTTCGAAACGCTTCATATAAAATCACGACGGACAACCATCCGTACAAATTTATTTTACCATTTTTATCTACAAGTTGTCGCCTTATATTCTTCAGACCAAAAATGGCACAATGTCATCTTTGAGGTCTGCCTTTTTATCGTCATTTGCACAATACATCATAAGAAAGATAAATGTACTGTATTGCGATACTTTTCGATCTCTCAGAAAATCGTTGAGAAAATTGTCATTCCCATCAGTTGAAGTCTTTTTTAGTCCATTTTTCCATGAAAAGACAATTTTTAACCCTCCAGTAAGCGACAAAAAAAAAAAAAGAAAAAAAAAAAAAGTTGCCGACGAAAACAAAAATTCATCGCCCAACGCTGTTGTTTTTAAAAAACGTTTAAAAAATCGGTATATAGGCCGTGAAAAAGCAAAAACTACGACTAGTCAAAAATTCGCGAAGTAAATGGATAAATAGTAAAACTATCCCCAAGTTGTCGTGTAATCGTCATACAGATGGCGAATATCAGTGGCACCCTGTCCTCAACTACGTCTTCGAGCAGTAAACTACCAATTTGAGCTGAAATTTGTTTGCGCGGACAGTATGAGGCTGTATCATTCGAGGTCTTCCTCCGTTGGCGACAACCATACTCGCCCACAAACGTCAGGAGCGAGCGAGACATGCAGCCCAGGATTAGAAGGACGACGGTAGCAAGAGTATAAGTATATTGGAAAGGGAAGGGGTGGGGAATGAAGGAAGGTAGCCTTCGCGTGTCGTCGACCAGGACGTGTACTCCCTGGATTGCGGCCTCGTTCGGAGAGAAGTCTCCAGGGAAGAGGCGCCATCTTGGCTCTGTACCCCAGCCACTGCTCCTCCTCTCCCTCATCCTTTCGCCTTACATACATAGGTATTCCCCCGCACCCACCCTCCCGACTCTCCAGCTCATTCCGCTCGTTCTCTCCCGTGCCTTAAAAACATTTATCTTTATTTATCCTGCCCTATACGAGCGCCCATTGTCCTCCTCTTTTCAGACGCACACAACATATACACAGTGTTTCCCCAACTTACAAACGCGTACGCATCATCCCCGCGTGTAACACATATACTGTACACTTACCCCCACGTAGAGAATAACAATAGTCACGCTTGGCGACTCCATTTACGATCATCTTGTTATCAGATCTGCCCGTCCTTTATGTACATGTGTACTTGTACAGAGTTTGAGTTTTGCATAGTTAGGTGGACCAAATAAGTGTACAGAAATGCCAGATAAGTCGGTGCGTTCCGGCTCCTTTGCATAAACATACCGTCCTCCTCCTAGCGATGGCCGGTGCACACATGTATATGTATCGTAAATCTCGTTTGCGCTTTCGTCAGTTGACGAGGAACCAGCTCCGATGGTGAAAAATGGACTTTTACACCATTGTGCCGGCTCCCGGGCGTTTTTTCTTCCCTTGTCGAGGCGCAAACGAGGTTTTTGAAGATTACGCCGCGAAACTCGGAAAAGCCCGACGATGCAAATGCTTCAACCAACGTGATTTCACTCTATACCCCATCGCCGATCGAGTGATTCATCGTTTTTCATCCGATGCTGGTATACTTGTACAAATACATCGATGGGTGCAGGTGAGCGGGTGCGGGGATATTATATTAATGCACACCGGCGCGTCATTGAGATTAATGACGAGCGCGCTTCGTAATGCGGTAATAATCGCGGGTGCACGGTGTGCGAGGTACGGGTGTGTGCGTATACACGTACAGTTTTGCGAATTACTTTCGAGTCATCGGGGAAGGATATCGTTGTGGTTTGCAACCAGAGCTTAATTGTTGTTTATTGGAAAGTACGGGCGTGGAGGACAATAATGCGATATTAAATCATTTTAACGCCGATATTTTCCGGGTCGTTACTTGCACGCGCGAGATGGCTTTTATCACATCGGCCGGTGATTTGTGCCCGGTTTCTATACACATACTTTTTGTCTGCGCGTAATGAGCGCTCGCCTTGCAATTTATATACACGGTATCGTGTGATACGGAGTGTATATACATGGGAAGCGGCACGCGTCGCACCACGCGCAGTCATAAAAGTGAAAGTGACACTGCTAAGAAAACATCCCTCCCGTCGAACCGAGGGCCTTCAAACGGGTGTGGGACGAAGATTGCGGATGATCCGTCGCAGGTTGTGTTGGACGGGTAATCTCATTCCGGAGGCATGTATGTACGAGGCGGAGTCTTTGTTCAAAGAGACAAATCGCTTCATCACCTCCTCCGGCAGTCGCTTGTTTGTCATTCGGTCGCACCAAGGCGCGCGACGAAAAAAAAAATATATATATATATATATATATATATATATATCAAGTACACGTGCGTTGCGCTGCACACCCGAGTAATATCCTATAATATACCGGGCGCTTATTGGAGCCTGTGTGTATTTCTCACATTAGCCGCGGACCGGTTGTTTGCACAGGACGGCCGGCCACCGCTGCTGTTCGGGGTGCCGGAGCCCCGACACGCACAGTGCAATATCCTGCTCTTGTTTACCCCGCGCTAGTTGTAGCGTATACGCGGAAGGTATAGGACCAGGATCCCGGCGCGTTTAATTCGAGTTGTTTTCTCTGCAAATCTATTATTGCGCCCTTACAGGTGGGGGTAGCAGGTTTTACGGAGATAGAGATGGATGTGGATAGATATATACATACTGTATAGATTTTATTGCGAAATTCACAAATGTTTATGTGACTACCGTTACCCCGGGGTTGACTTATTTGATCTTCGGAGCCAAATAATTTATGTACTGTGAAAAATCACTGCTTGGACTTTGAAACGAACTTTGTTGAAAAAAATAAGTGCGAGTCTTTACGAGTCTCTGTACTGCAGGAGGGGAAAAAAAACTGTTTGAAAAAGAGCTGTAGGGAAACAAAAATTTCGCATATTTTCATGTAACTTCAAAAATTCACATTGTATAGTAGAGAAAAAGTTTAAATGCAAGAAAAGACAATTTTTTATTCTTTTCGTTGAGCCAATAAAAATAGTTTTTATTGCCAAAAAATGAGAAAAACGTATTGTAACTTGTATAGTAAATGAACGAGAGATCTTAAAAATACAATTTTTTCATCGACACATTGTGCAACTCTGAGTGAACAACGAAACAACAGATCTAGATAGTGGAAAAATCTAGATAGCGAAAAAATTCTAAAGCGCGTTTGGAAAAGCTAAAGTTATATCTTCAAAAAAAATGTCAAAATTCTGCAATATTTTTGGATTCTTCCTCCAACTAATTATATCTTATACCTTTACAGAAAAACAAACAAAAATACTGCTAAATACACTTTAATCAATTACAGAGTGTTGAAATAAATTTGTAAAGTAACCAACATTAAACCTATTTTATATTGGAGCAGTTGTGTCCCATATTATATAACTTGTACATAAAAGCACTGCATAAAAGACAAGCGCTGCGGGCAATGCCAAAACGTGATTGCTCGGAAAACACCAACTATTTTCAATCGTAAGATATACCTATCGGGAAATTCAAAGCACCCGCGTAAGTTTAAACAAGAAAACAAAAAAATATCAGCAGTATATAGTCCGGAGCACTTGCGTTCAACGGAACCGAGGGGCATACATATACATATACAGAGTAAGTTTACAGACAAGAGAGCACCAGAGAGAGAGAGAGAGAGAGAGAGAGAGAGAGAGTGCGAAAGAGACCCCAAGTGATAATAAAACCCCGAAACTATCAAGCAACTTCTGTAGAGCGCGTATATGACTGGCGAAGAAAGAGATAGGAAGAGTGGAGAGGAAGGGGGAGCGGTCAGTACATACCTTGTAGTACCACCCTCCACCTATATGTACCGCTGGCGCGGTTATTTCGTGGACAATAAAAGGCCGCTTTTTACGGCGCCCCGGAATCACCGCCGTTCTCCACCCTCAGCTTCCACTCCACCCTCGGCGAGTAACGCGATTCTTCTTCCGTTGACGATTCCACTTTTGTTTCTTTCACCCTTCCCTCCCCCCCCACCAGCACGAAATGTGCTTTTCAGCGAGCGTGAAATAGCCGACACGGCATTAAACTGCCTCGCCCGCACCTACACACCTGTGGATGTATATATATACGCATGTCTGGGAGAAACGGGGCGTAGGTGCAGGTTGTTGTACGCGACCGCGTAAATTATCAATGCAATCACGGATTCGCGAAGAATAAATGCGTGTGTGTTAGTGGCTACGTTTTACACTGTTTATTATTATCAACGGAGCGGGCAAAATTATTATTATTATCAAGTGATGCTGCCAAGTAAAACCGCTACTTTTGGGTCATCGTAGTTTTCCAAGGGAAATTAAAAAACAATATTTCTTTCCCAATTTCAACAGAAAAAACGACAATTAGCCAAACAGCGTGAACCAATAGGTCCCGAATTCAATGAAACCCCGTGAAAAAGAAAGACGCACCTGCAATATTTCCCCATCCCAAGCCCACCATGGCAATTAATAACGCACATCTGAAAAGCAACGCGCAAAATGAAATTAACTGCCGGTAAGTACAGCTGCACACGCTTCGTCCCGTATTTTTCCCTCGTGCATCTCTCTCCTCCTCCCAGCGCCCGTATAGGTACGTCATATAGAATCGAGGTTTGTAATGCAGCCCTGGGGGGGACCAACCGGTGTGCGTTATGATGCATTTACTTTAGCCCGCGAACACAGACACCCGCATAGAATTTGGCGGGTCCAATAGTCACGCACATGCATATAGAGGACGCGCGTCCAATTTCAGGTGTCCTATAGGTATAAATAATATCAACTCTGGTGCAATTCACGCAATGTCGCGTTTATACCCCTAATTATGCGCGTCCACGCTCACAATAGCTATTTACCGTACATCCCTGTTATTCCACACAATGCGTTGACTCGCATCATTTTGATTCGATCCATCCGTTTAATGTACACACGATTCCCTCCGTATAACATAACGCACACTTGACAATTGCCTTGTCTCGTTTGATTAAAAAGTCGCGTACACGCGTCCAAATCTCGGTGTGGTTATACTTTTGACGCTCGCTTGATACCGCGGTAACATGTTCCAGAAGCCAAATGTGGCCGGGCGCGAGTGAGCACCCAATCAAAACGAAAAAGAAACAGAGCCGTGTATAAATATACGCAACAAACACCGCGGGATTAATCAGCGCAGAGCAGCCTGTTGGCGCTCCCTCTCTCGAACTGTCGCCTGATCTCAAAAAGCCGAGAGCCACCAGGGCGTGCGTCGTTCTTATGCAAACAAACAATCGTTGCGTCTGTGACTGGTACATATATATATACATATACTCTGTCGATCGGGCGGGAGGGTGAGATCTTGACAGTGTAGGCACATATATATAATTGTGCGTATGTATACGCTAGCGGGAGAGCACGGCTGAACGACTCGAAGATCGATTGCAATTGCAAGTCAAGGCTGATTTTCGGGTGCCCAGGTGCTGCCGTCTCTGTCTGTGTATGGGTTCCCCGATCGCAAACAATGGGACTTGTTGGACCGATGTCACCGAACGTGAATTAGCGTCCTGATCGAGAGAGGGGAGCTATAGCGGGTGTTGGTAAACTGCCTCGGAAGAGTTAATGGCTCGTTTGACTGATGGCAAGGGACAGAAGGTGCCTGAAAATTTTTACTCTCGAGTGTATAAATCATATATTATGGTTGTACTTGTTACATCGTTTGGATGAGTGACTTTTGAGTGGGATGATGCGAAAGGGGTCGCGTGTACCCATTGTGCTTCGTTTTTCAATGGCTTTTCTTTTGTCATCTCGTTTGTTTATATCACAGACTATTTATTAAATTATCTCTTGTGACTTTTCTTTTTTTTTTCCAATTTTGCTCTTTGTACCAAAGATAATATAAACAAAATTTTTTACAAGTGAATCAAAAAAGTCCATCAAAAGGGTATGATATTTATTGCAACCAATTAAATACCTGTAGGTATATTTGAGTAATTTTAATGAATAGGTAATTATTTTGTAACAGCTCGTACCTCTTGATAATAGGCATTGTTTTTACCTTACAGCCGTCAATTTTTATTGTGGCAGATTTTAAATTATTTACGTGGTTATTTTAATTTTTTTTTTTTTTTATCAGAAACGTTATTGATCAACCAAAAAAATTGTAAGTTTGGTATATCATGTCAGCTAAGTAGGTGAGTTACTCATAGATGGAAAACGAAATCTACTATTCGTAACTGTCTACAAATACAAACTTATTTTTATATGAAATCAAATAAGAGTGCAAAAGCCAGAAAAAGTGCAGTTAAAGTCCATAATAGGCTACGTAGGTATATGCATGAGCGCGCGGTGGCTCAGTCGGCTAGGTCGTGGATTGGCACGCGGGAGACCGTGGTTCAATTCCCGGCCAGTGCGACTTTTACGGGCAAAGTACCTCTGTGTCTTTCACATGTGCTTTTTCACCACGCAATGCTCCTCGAGGAGGGTTTAGGCGACCTTCTCGCAGCAAATTTGCCTAATTCCCCCTACCCCCCTCCCAGTGATGGGAGGCCTCCCATCCCTTTCCTTGTCCCTTTCCCAAGTGCTAAGTGCCCATAGTAGTGCCCTTATTAAAAAGGAGCCGGACGTAGAGCACTATAATATAAAAAAAAAAAAAAAAGGTATATGCATGAGAGGTGATAATGTAAAAAAGGATACGAGAAGGGTGCAACGGGTATTACTATACTATACAGATGTATGGAAAAGGAAAAAAAAAAACAAAAAAAAAAGGTTTCATAGCATTACGAGGCCGCAATGATACATAAGAGCTTCCCGAGCAGGCAGATCGAGAGACAAATGGAAGATACCACCAGCGCGTATATATACAAGTGAAAGTATATACTTTATCCCTCGCCACAGATGCCGGTTCTATCCGCTCGGCCCAACTGGCCGTGAGTCTATACACACGGAGGCGAAAATTTGAGATTTATGGACCGCTCGTCAATACTTTCGAATGCACCATTGCTTTCCCATTTCGCTGCTCCAGCCCCTTCCCTCCCTCTGCCCCTTTCTTTGCCGCGTATACATGCTATTCTCTTGCGTATTGTACACAATTCACGTGCATACATGTACACTGATGGTTATATACTTATTGGCTCGTGGGCCCGCCGCGAGTAACTTGAGGCGATTTTACGAGGGATTACGTCGTAGGGGAGCATCTGCCGAGAGTACTCCACGATGATGCGGTTCGAAGACTAATTATCGGGATTGCGGAATTGAGGGGGTGTTTTATGCGCGCCTCCGTGTGGTTACACGTATGATCCTCGGATCAGCTGGAAATGCGGATCGGGAGGAGCTCGAGCGCGATAAATGACTCTTTTCCCTCCCTCGCGTTCATTGACGAAATCGCGCCGGTTCATCCTCCGGCCATCAATTTTAATCAACTCCACCGGGAGATTCCTCTCGTACCCGGGTGGGTTTTGTTCATCCGAGCGAATGGACTTTCTGATAAACAAGCTATATATACATGGGGTACAACTTGTGGGTGACGTTCTTGCACTTTGAGCGTGAGACTTCGCATAACGTGGCCAACGTATGACGTCAAAATCTGGTTTTTCCCTCTAAGCCCTTTGTTTACATGACTCGTTGGATTTTGACGTACGAAAGAGCGGAAACGACGGGTCGCTGGTATACGATGGCACGGGAGAGGAAATAGAGAGAGATTAGGGCAATAAGAAGCGAGAGAGAGAAAAAAAGGAAGGAGAATGGGCGAAAACAAGGGTGTTTGGGCCCTCGAGAGTCCCTTTCGTATTTTCTCCTGCGTCCACGTTCCAGATGGCAGGAACAACAACAACAACAACAACAGCAGCAGTCCCGACTGTGGGTAAGACTCCGAGACAAGACGGGGTCGTAATTGAGCTTTTCGCGCAGGTACTGAAGAAAAGGTCAACGACACATTGTTAAACATAAAAGGGCCATATCGCGACACGCAGGTACAACAGGACACTTTTCCCATCTCTTGCAAAGTTGGCAACGGCATCGATAGGCTGCGTTCGACAATACGCAAGTCCCGAATTGCACCTCGGAGGCTCGTCTGCGAGTACATGGGGCACGTTGGTTGGGAAATATCGTCATTTCCGCTTAGTGCGGCCGACGGCGCCCGATTATCCATCGAGCGAATTGCCCTTGCTCTTTTTCCCAAGCCCCCATTACCATACGTGTGCACACGAGCATCTGCTCGCGATAACACTATACGTGGATACAATGGACGAGCTGCTCTTGATAATAGGACACCGTATATGCTCCATAAACATTTTTATGTGCGGTTTTTTCGATACTTAATTTTTATCAACGAATCGGACAATATATAATGGGGCGTGGACTCACCAACATTCACACGCGAGCACGTTGAAATCTCTCATACGTTATTACCAAGGTTTTTTTTTTTTTTTTTCATCACTCGTTAAAAACCATTCAAAAGGACTAAAATCTCCAAATGTAGTTACAATTCAACTACAATTGGTTATACGTGGAAATTAGTTGTTTAATAAAAAGCAGAAAAAAACGAGGATCAATTAGTTACAGCATAAAAAAAATTCAGAATCAGAAGAAAGTATCTCTGTGGAAAAGCACCAAATCGCGATAAAAATACATTTGTAAATCGCACCGATCGGTGGGTGCAAGTGTTTCTTCTGGGCGAGCAAACATTTAGCCCAGCGGCACTCGAGAATACAAAGCCGATTACAGCCGTCACAGATATCCATCTCTTGGTCCTCTCGAGCGATTCGAAAACGAAGGATCCCAACTATATATACGCACAGGAGGTAGCAACACCCCCGTTTGGTGCACGGGGGTGACTGCCAATCGGAAAACACGATTACGTGGCCGCGCGATCGCAAAAGGGGTCACCTGACCTCTTAATCCCGCTTCAAGTGGCCTCTGCCACTACATGCGCCGTTCAAACGCACTGTCATCTGTACACACGCACGTGCATTTCGTGCGCGTCGACCGCTAAACCCATAAAAACCGAGAGACTCTCCGATGTCTGTTTTATACGTGTGCGTGCGTACATTCACTCGTTTCAATTGCAAACAGATGTGGCAATGTACACCCGTATCGCAAGGAACTTTCGTGACCCATTCACTCCCCGGCTCCCCGTCTCGAAGGCCCATCGCTCAAATCAGTCGACGCGTCCGATTTTTCATCCTCTGTCTTCCTTCTGTCGGGTATGGTGTTTGTGCCTCGTAGTGAATTTGGATATGGATACATATGTGGCACCACTAGGGGGGGGGGGTGAATTTTTTCGAAACACTTGAAAGTACTTTGCTTACCCGAGGAGATAAACGCTTACGAGAACTTGCTCAAAGTACTAATTTGTATAAGTATAAAAATTGTGTTTTTGAAAGAGTCGAAGGTTTGATTGTTGTTTTTGTAAAATTGTAACTTTGGGGTAACGGTATAAAGCGTCTCGATGAATTTAATCAAGAGTCCGACTCGTGGCAGTTGCATTGCAGAACAAACAAACGCAGGCGAAAGTGTACATGGGAGAGCGGAGCCATCAATCTCTTTCAGAAAAACAAAACGGGGCCCTTTTGCGACTCGAGCCATCACCAAAAACCCCTTAACCGCGATAAACTTTCCGACCGCATGAGCTGCCGTGTAGCAGCAGGTCGCACCCGCACTATTTGCAGTATGGGTGTGTATACACAGCAGATACGGGGCATTGTAACAAGTGCGCCGAGTCTGTGCCCATTATCCGGTTACTGCACGCACGCGACCAGCAACAAATGCAACACTGCCCCATTGTGTGTCCGTTATATACGTTACATGTATTGTTGCTCCCGTGCATAGTACATCAATACACACGTAGACATCATTGGGCGTGCGAGCGAATCTCTTCCCCTTGGCACCCCTGCACTTTTGGTGCGCTCACCCTCTGTCTTTCTTCAGCGCGCGCCGCTCAAACGCACTTTGCCGGCCAACGAGCCGTGAAGAGAGCGTCATATGTGCCGTCTTCTATTACTCGTATCATTGTCGGCTTGCGTGTGTGGGGTGCGTGGAGGGGGAGGGAGAACTAGACCGACTTGCTTTTGCGGATGCTGTCTATTTTTTTTTTGTCCACCGTGACAAAGAGGGGCGAGAGATAGGGATCGCTTTTCGGATGGACGTGTACATGTGGGCGCGGGGCCTAATAGAGTTTTCTTGTAAGCGCGATATTTTTTAGCTGTGTACGCGCCAGTGGGGGGTGCTAAGGTGGAATCGGACCGACACCGAGGATGGACAAGTGGATCCTGATGTCTTCTTTTTTTTTTCTACTCAGATGGTGATGTTTTTAATAATATAAGTCTTGGGATTTTTGCTCTTAGGTCTTTGTCGAAGGTTAGCAATATAATACAAGTAAATGTTTATGTCAACGGATAAAGTTGACGGGTGATAACATTTTTTAATTCAGTGCAATTGTATAAAGAATTTTTATATCCTAACTTTTTTCCTAAAGTTGGATTGTTAAAAATTTCTTAAAAATAAAAAAAAAGACGAAAATAATTTCGGGCCTTAGGTGAGAATAAGAAACGGGTTGTTCAAACATTTATCGAATTTTGAATGGATATTTTTTGTAAAACCGATCATACGCATGTACTTGGTTTTTCAAAGACGGTATTTGCTCGATAAATAAGAAAGGACGTGATGTTTGTCTCGCTGCATGCGTGTATCGTAAAACGAATTTCCGAGTGTAATTAACTAGAAGTGGTGGTCCGAGCTGTGTGAAAAATACGGCATTAAAAAAAAAAGCCGCCACTGGTTTGCTTTCCTCTATTCCTTTGCCGACAAGCAGTAGAAAAATGCCCCATAAATCACGTGGCTCTCACTCTCTCTCTGGCTTTACTCATTCAATAGATGTCTCCCGTAATGCGTTTCAATCCTTGTGATCGTAAAATTTTCAAAGGTACGCTGTCAATTCAGGACTGGTGAGCTGTAAATTTGCAAACCGCCAAAGTCAAGCGAGCGTCAGGCAAACTGACGAGTTACATGTATACCGAGCAAACAGAATATAAAAACTCGTACACACATGTGCACGTGGTTAAAACTGAGGATGGAGAATTAGTCAGGATCTCCGCTCTGGCATGTGCAGTAAAGTTGCCGAGTCACGTTTAGGACAGCGCGCTATTATCGAGGTATTGGTCGATAATCTCCTTACCTTTTGGAGATATTAGTAGTGTGGCCCGGGGCCTCAAGTCAATTGCAGAAGGAAATGTGGAAAATTTTTCGGGCTCCGAACTCTCACTGCGATTTAACAATACCACGGTGCTTCGAGCCAAAGGGTTGCTCGGGTATCGTATTCAATCTCGAAGAGAAAACGATGTTTAACTACATTACATTGGAATTTTAGTTATTTTTATCAACTACGATTATAAGAAAACGCGTCACTACTTACGTGGTTTTTCAAGGTTTTCCCATTTAATCATTTTCTTCGATTAATTATAATTTTTACTTGTGGGGTATTGTTTTTCATCATACTTTAGTATAAATTAAGCAAACGAAAAAGCAATCCTTCCATTCTTCAAAAATGATTGGTTTGGCAAACAAAAATAAGTATAATTAACTCAACAAATTTTTTCGCATTTTATAATACAGTGTAACTTTAAAAATCAAACCTCAATATTATTTAAATATTATTATAATCTTATTTCTTTACTATTGAATTATTAATCGTATTATTGTTGTTTTAAACAAAGACTTGAAAAAACTCTAGTACCTCGTTTATTCAAATCACAGCCAGTGGCATTATCTCCGGAGCTTCGAGTTGTACGCATTATGTACAATTGGACGCAACGCCGCTGTGCACAGGTCGATGTTTTTTTATTTTCTCCAAATTGATCTCTAGACGATCGTGCGACGACTAACTGCTCTGCATAATCCGGCAATTAAAATTCTCGTTTGCTCCGCTATAAACAAATAAGAGAAAACGGGCTTTTTCTCCGTGGAGTCTACCACGACGCTGTGGAATTCTAGAAATAAAGGGAAAGTTGGCCTTTTCGCTCTTGGTGACTGCATCACGTACCTGTACACCCAAGAAATGCTCAAGTTAAGAGACAACTGGGATACGCAGCGTTTTATTTTGTTGCTCGCATTAAAACGATACGTCGAAAAAAAGTTTTGATTGATATTCGTAGAAAAAATTGTACTCATTTTTTTGTTCTCCTAAAGATATTAAAATTATGGAGAGACCAGTCATGTAAAAATTAAGCTTTGATAGAACAAATTTCTAGAAAATATTTTTCTTTTTTTTTTTAAATACATAAATTTTCAAAGTAAGAAAATATAATCTTATTTCAAGAGATTATCTTCTAATATCTGGTCTACTTAATATTCTCTCGTTCCTAAAATTTTTTTTGAAAAACTAGTAAATTATAAATCTCGCATTGATCATCAAAATTATTTTAAAACCCAACAAATAAAATTTTGAAAAAGCCTACCAGCACAGTTCAAAAAATATTTTAGTTCAAATTTCTTAAATAATGTTACTTCTAAATCTACACATGTACCGTGAATGAAAGAAAAAGATTACACAGAATTTCCCTAACTTCGAGTTGAAAAAAAAATAGGGACAGTTAAAAGTCCAAGCAATAGGTTGAAATACATGAGACGTAATAATACAACTTTCATTCGAAAGCTCTTAGCAGATGATCCGATGAAACCCACTTGTTCGCCGCCAGCCACGCGAGAGCCAAACTTTGAATTAATAAATCCACGAATCATCCATATTTATGCGTCCGAGCAACGCGTATATATACCTACGTACAACAGCCACGTATCCTTGCCCGAAAGTTCGTCCAGTTTCTGGGGGGGGGGGGGGGGCATGGTTACAAGCACCGGCGCTAAAGGACGCGCCCGGGGGATCCCACCGCCACAGCCCTGCCCTCGCAACTTTATTAATATCCTTATCAAAAACACCAGCGCTGCTGACCAAGGCTGTGGCCGGAGTAAGGCGACGCCGCGGGGGTGGGAGGGTATCTCGAGGGCTCAGTGACCAGTGTTGCGTGAGAGAGAGTTTTCGAGGGTATATACGTATACTCCGCGCTACAACAACCAAAGTTGGAGTCGGGACGAGTTATACACACGCCCTTGTTGCACCAACTCACCTCTGCCTAAATATTCGCGCTTTCGTCCGGAGAAGAATTTCAAAGTCCATCATAGTTTCTTCCGCATGTATATACTTTGTAAGAATTTTCTCCCCGTCGATGACTAATCGTATGCTCGAACTGAGAGGGGGACCCTGAAGTGCTGATACCACCGGATAGAAATTCCAAAAATCCGCAACGGAGCGAAACCCAACGAAGCGCCGCGAAAATTTGCGAGTTGGCCCGATAAATCTTGAAGGAGACCACACAGGGTGACAAGTTCGAGTGTACATTACGGGGTAGGTATATATCATATCCAGCTCCTGGAAGGGGAGTAACGAGCCGGCCCCTGGAAAATGACAAGCTTGTTCGTCCGCCGGTAGATATATATATATATATATATATATATATATATATATATATATATATATATATATATATATATATATATATATACCTGTACTGTTTGGCGCTCGATTATTATACCATCCTCGAGGTAAACACAGGGCCTTCTCCGACGCGTTAGCATATTACGACTTTGGGGGAAACATCGGGCGACCTTTAAAGCTCTTTACGGCTCCCCCTACCCCTCCCGCGCTGTACGAGAACGTGCTTTTCGTCTTTATGTACGCGTCGACGCGTTTATGTATACTCTTTCCCTCGTTGCTTGCACTGTGCGTGTACGTAGCGACTCCCGATCACTTTACTTTTAGGTATGCTACTCGTGGACCCTTTTGCCACGGGGTTTCGGGCGCGTCATACTGAAGTATAAAAATGACGTCGAGTTGATCACAAATGTATATAAATGTACAATTAGGCGAATATCGAAAATTTTGAGGAGTGAACGATTGGTCCTTGGTGGGTCATGTAATCACGTTTCGCGCGCGACTAACGGTAATGGCTCGGCCAAAAGATGCTGGGGCCTAAAGCCCTTGTACACATGATAAAGTTCATGCGATGGTTCATGAATAGTTCCGTAACGAGTGTCCTATCTACTCCCCCACGAGGTGGTCCTTTTCTATTCGTGTATGAGTCAAGACGAAAAGTGAATGGGCGAGTACGACGGAGTTTCAGCTCACACCTACACACACACACACACATGAATATGATAACGCGAAAACTATGACGCGTGATTTTCAATGCTGAAAATTGTTTTACGCCCACGTGTGTGCGTGCGTGTATACAACTATAGGGCAGGGTCGTATACGCGATATATATGCAGTTGCTGACTTACGAATCGTACGCGCGACAGTTGGCGCGTGTAAAAGTATAATGACCATTTTGGCCGACGCTGGGTGTGGAGAATTTCGGGGGTGAAATATAAATGCCGGGCAGAATAAGACGAAAAGGACTCTTGTAACTCGATTTGCAACGCCGTGGCGCGTCATTCGATTCTACTGTGCGAGCGATTATTACACTGCACAGTAGGAATCTAGGGTGTAAGTGTTTATTTTATTTTTGTTATTTTATGTACATATGTGTTTTTTTTTTCTTTTTTTTTTTTTTTTTTTTTGGGTGAAGTTTTAGTTTTGTGAAGAAACGCACGCTATAATTTTTCAATAGAGATACGAAGTTTGTACATCAAACGAGTATAACGTCTACAATACATTGTCAAGTGATGCGCACTGTTTTTTTTTTTTTTTTTTTTAATCCAATCAATTTTATTGCATAATCGATAGAGAGAACGCCTGCTCATGTAACATGTACATGTAAAGGCAATCATCTACTCCCCCTTCCCCAATTTCTCTCCCATCCCCTCCTGATCTGTACGAAAATTTCGAAAAAGCCCTATATAGCAGGCTGTCAGAGTAGAGAGAGCGCATCACGCCTCGTGCGTACGTATACCCATTCCCTGCCAGGGGCTAATTTATGCCCTTCTCGCATATCACACTCGGAGAAAGAGCATTGCCCACAGTGGGTAGGTATCGGCCGATGGCTCCGAGGTAGCGCGCGAGTATCATTGTCGCGCCGTATATATACACCATTGCCACTGTTGGCTCTCTCTCTGTCGAGGGTACATAGGAGGCAAGTGGGTGCCAATTTGTAAGCGGACCCCATGCAGCGCGGCGCATACATATGTATATACGCGGCACAATATGCTGTGGCACTTGATTAAAACGCCACGGCTATATATATATGTGCTGCCCCGCGCCCGTCCATGTATGCATTTGTATATAAACGTATATATATACATATATATACGTACGGTGTACGCCCTTAAGTGGGATCTGGGCTGTATACGGCGCAGTTTATGTTCGAGAAATCTCGATGGGTTATGGGATGTATAGTATCTCGAGTGTATGTGTGTATACGCGGGACGTATCCCGTGTGGGTTTGTGTTTGTCAATTAACGAAGCAGTTGTTTGCTAAGGTCGTATTCACGGGGTTACAGTACCGTCATGCATATTATTAATAAGCACATTGGCGACGGATGGAAAAAAAAAAAAAAAAAAAAAAAAAAAACAAATGATCACCGCGTGTATATTGTTCGTTTCTTAAGTGCAGCCGCGTTCATCAACATACAACGTGGGGCTAGTTAAAAATTTTAATTCAATTATATTGTACCGCTCGTATCGACTCGAGGTTGGTTTCAGTCATCTCGTTAAATTTTATCGGGGAGTGGGCATGATCTTGCCATTATTAAAATACAGAGTGGAACAAGTAGATAAAAAAATCGCACGCCAACCGCCGACGTGATAGCTCAGTTGGTGAATTCGAAAGAATGAGAGTGGTGTTATGAACCCGAAAGGTGATTGTGTTCGAGACACACAATGGATTCAGACGTGTGTTAAATCACCGAAACAGTTCTTCTCCCTGCCAGTTATCGAGTTAAAACAAAAAATGAATTAGTCAAGAGATTCGCATATTTGTAAGTTTTTTTTTTTTTTTTTTTTTTTTTTTTTTTGTTAACTTTGACGCAAAAGAAGCGTATAAAGTTGAAAAATGCCCGAGATCGGAGGACCACGTTCCTGGGGCACATGGCTTTGCGTTCTCGGTGCAGAAAATAACCTTGGCCACTCTTCGGGCGCGGAAGACGTACTTTGCGCACTCGAAACCTATACTTGTAAGCAGCTGTGGATACGAGTTCCCTTCAGTGAAAAACTGCGTGCCCTCGTTGACTTCGGTAAACTCCCTAACTATAACACAGTCACCGCACGTAAGATACACATACGTAACTAAGATGGTTGGTGAAAAAAAAAAAAAAAAAAAAATGTCCTCGACCACCATTTGTTACAATCATTTTTCAAAGAAAAATCGAACGGTGTTCCGTGTCCACCATAAGGGCTGACTCTCGGTATACTATATACGTGTACTGTGCGTAATATGACGTACGTAGAGTCTATCCCTCCCCCCATAAGCTACTATACAGCCATTGTGCGAGAGAATATAGGTGGACGAGCTGATGGGCAGAGCGCGCGGGAGAAAGAGAGCCAAGGGTCGTGAGTATGAGGGTGCCCGAAACTTTGGCTACTGGTATACGTGTACATGCACCAACAGATGGAAGTGTTAATAATTGATAGTTGCGTATGTGCCCCCACGACTCCCCTCTAGTTTTGATACTCCCTGGACCAAGATATTCTGGTCTCTCTCTCTCTCTGCGTCTATGAGCGCGTAAATGTTTTGTTGTATAGCCGGCAGGGCGGGAGAGGGACCCCGTGTAACTGGTACCGACGTCTTTTTTTTCTTTCTTCCTATCGCTCAACTGTATACGTACATGGTATATATACACATCGAAGCGATACACAACTGCATGTACATACACCTATATAACTGATGTACAGTACGGCCGATTGATTTGTGCGCCGGAGCAGATCATTTTGACCTGAGCGTAGGTACAGCATGAAATATTCAGGTGACCAGAGCGAGCGAGGCTTTCTACGCCAGATCGGCTCCTGATTGATTTAGCGTGAATGTATGTATATATACACGTCCACTTGCGCTCGAGATGTTTCGTTTTGTCCTTTCCCCGCCCAACAATCGACTCTTATATTTTTGAAAAAAAAAATATATTTGTCCATATACAGCCAAGAGAGGTGATCCGGAAGAGGCGGACGCACCGTACAGCCGGTTAAATTAGTTTACATTACGGTCGGTCGTCACGTCTTTGTCGTCACGACTTCCAAGGGTTGGAGGGGTGTATGTATATGAAGTCAGCGGTATCGCGCGCTGATTAATCGGTAAAGTTTGATGCAGCATCAGCGGGTAGGGGGGGTTTGGGCGATAATCACGCCTCGTTTAGCGCCAGTTCGCGTTAACGGCCAACTCGGCGCGCACGGCTTTTGTACACGATCTTTGGGCTCCGCGCGATGGGCCATCTCTCGCGGCAGTAGGAGCTCCTCCTCGGTCTCGCGGGACGGCTCGTTCCCTCCCGGTTGCTCTGCGCTGTCATTGAAAGTTTATTTTCCCCGCTCGGACAGATTTGCCTGATGGCTGGGCTCTTGTTGTGTCTGCGTGTGTGCAGGTACGAGGAGCTGCGGTTCCATCGATTTACGTTTTATCGCTGTTGGGGAGTTTGTTTATTTATTTATTTTTTTTTTTTTTCAGACAAAGTGGAGAATCGTCATTCGACGGCGGACCCAATGGATAATATCTAATATTGATAAAAATCGGGAGAGGGAAGGGAAAAAATGCGAAACACACGAGTGGCCTCGTCAGAGATTTCCCAAGGTGGATCAGCGGTTCTATTGAAAAATATCCGCGCAGGTGGTTTCTCTAAGCGTCCCTCGATTCTCTCTGCCATTTTTTCCTTCCACAACCGCGGCAGAGTGCTCTCGGGCGCAGATTGGTTCTCTGCGGTTTGTTCCCTTGACCGGCGGTATTTCATGCCGATTCCTCGATGAAGAAAAAAAGGCGACGCCTATTGAAAGATGAAAATTTAATTCCGCCCGATCGAAGCCAATGGACCAAAGTGCACCCGTGAAAAATCAAAATGTGCAAAGAAACGGGGGTATACGATGGCAGCGGTGCGCCTCCGGAAAATTAATATTAGAGGAGGCAGTTACCCCCGGCGGTTAATATGCAAACGGGGCTTAACGCGACGTGTAGCGCGCAGCCCGTGCCCCCAGGAGTCGTAAGATGGCTCGGGTGTATATATATGCATATAGAGAGACAGGAGTGGCAAATGAACACACGCGCGTGCCCGATGTGTACAGGGAAGGGAGAAAGGATACGCGTTCGTAAAAGGGGTAGGTAGGGGGAGGGGCTCGAAAGAAAGACACTAGCCTTTGGCCTCCTCTCCGAGACACACATGCCCCGCACACGTGTACAAGAGGACGGGAGCGCGCTCTCTCTGCATATTTCACATTTATATTAACCTGATTAAGACATGTTGCCGGTAGGTGTATACGCGCAGAGCGCTCCTAATGCAGATATGTGGAGTTTGTTTCTCAACTGGCATTCATTTTAATTGAATTTGTAATTAAATGAGCTATACGCGAAAAGAGCACCCCCCTCACGTTCTCTTTACCTCCCCCCCCTCCCCCGCGAGCGGAAACGTTGAAATGTCGGGGGATCAATTTATGACGCCGGCAAACTGGAAAATCATTTTACCTCTCGCTTTCGGGGACGAAAATTGCATTCTCGAAAATTAACTTTTATATCCTGTGTTTTTCTTCAGCTGGAATTATTGTACGTGGACGGGGGATCCTTTTGGGGATCGCCAAAACGAGGGACAAAAGAAGACGGACACTTACCTTTGCGCGAGAGAAAAAAAAAAAAGAAAAAAGTGTGTACGTGAGCAAAGCGGTACAGGAGAGAAAACGGGAGAGTGAGAGAGAGGACAGCCAGTCGAGGAGGTAGTTGCCGCGGTGTAGGCAAAGAATGGGCTTCGCTGCAGGAATTTGATGGAGAAAAAGAGGGCAGGGAGGAGTAGGTGGCGAAAAGAGAGAAACGAGTTGGTTGGCTGCGCAGGTCCCCGAGTCCCAGAGCCGATCCTGCCAAGTTATTTAAATTCAAATTCGAAATATCGCCGAGGGTCGCTAACATATTGTTTGTTTCGGGGGCGCGTGTACACTCCAACACACCTACACGCGGGCGACGTGAGCGCGAAAACGAAAGGGACTCGTTTCGAATGTGCTGACCTTTTTTTTTTTTTTTTTTACTCTCCCCGCAAAGAGGAGCTTGCTCGTTTTAAATATAATTTCCCTCGCCCCCCTTGAACGTATCTCGCACGAGCTCGGAATCGATAATGTCTAATCCGACCAATTGTACCAGCTTCGTATAATACATTTGTGACGGTTAAAAATTAAAAAAAAAAAAAAAAAAAAAAGTCGTCCAAAGACCGTACCCAAGGACTGCATAATACAAGTTACCTCTAATAATAGAAGGAGCTAAAAGCCCATGCAGAGTGGCTTGTTCCGTTTCCTCTTGTACATATACCTGGGACTTTGACACGCCACCTCCAAATTGCCAAGGGCTAAGGGAATACCAGCTACGTATGGAAGCGCATTACGGCCGAGCTGTAAGTATACAAGCACACACGGGTACACATATAGGGGTATATATATGTGCGCGACACGGACGGAATTGCAGGTACAACGCGTAGCAGTGCGTATAGGCATTAGGCGAAACATGCTTGCAAATGCACCCAATGCAAATAAGACACAAGCCCCCACGACGAGCTAGCGTCCGGTGTCACGCGTCTCTCCCGATCTGATTAGCGCCGTACACGCCCAACAGGATTGATCTTTGCTGGGGGCTGATTGGCCATTAGAAGCCACGTAGCTGTGGATATAGCATCGAGTGCTCTTTGGTGCTCTTTGAAGGAAATATTCTTTTTAAAACTGTTTGTATAGTCTTCCACTCTTATAAGTACAAGAGACAAAAGAGCACATGCCAAACCCTACCAAAAGTGAAAGAAAAACAAAAAACCTGAAGAAGAAGCAGCACTCGCCCGGGCCATGTTATAATTACCACAGTCGTCCGGCGTTCCGTGCTTTTTAAGCCTCTGTGTGCGTATATGGCACTTGTGAGGGTCAGTCGGCAAAAAGACTTAATTAATGAGCCCCTCCAGCCCCGTGCGAGTGAGCAACAGTAGTAGCCGGAGAAATGTCGCTCTCTTTCGTCTTTCCACCCCGAGGGCACAAAGAGACGCGTATACCTACATCAGCGCGCGTATTATAGAGGGAAGGGGAGAAGTTCCCCGAGATGACGGAACGGCCTCCGAGGAGCGACCCTCTCGAACTCCTCGTATGAATATGTCTCCGCTAATTCAAACTCTCGTCCCAGAGGTGAGAGCCTCCTCCTCCTCTGCCCAGTCGCCGCGCGCTATAGGCACCAGTCTCTGTTTACGAGGAATATTAAAAACTTTGGCGCCGGCCTTTTCTCTCTGGTTACCTTACTTACACATACGCGAGCGCGCACCTCGTGTACCGAGAGACTCGGAGTTTAATTAGGACTCGCGGATGGCGATGACCCCAGCCACGTCTCTTTTTTTTTTCGTCCTTTTTCTTTCGCGGCCCGCCGAGGGAGTCTGCTGGTCGCTCGTACGGTATTGATGCGCGAGAGGACTCGCCCGGGGACTGGGTGACTTCGTTTCGGGGGATAATTACATAGATCCGAAGCTGCATTAAATCAATTTATGCTCCCGATATCTGGAAATTTCTATGCATACGGAGGTGGGTGAAAAAGAGTCGGTGGTGATGGCCATTACATAGAGGCAAGTGTTAGTTTTCGGCTTTTTTTTTTTTTTCTCTCGCGCGCGCTTTTTTCGTTCATACAAGCGCGTCGTCCAACTTTTCTCGTTACGCGAAAGCCATTTGCGGACCGTCGTATTTTATTTACGCGGTAATTGAAAATTCCGAGGCTGTACCTATAACACTATGTAGCAGTACGACGATATAGATTTGTCACCTGAACGGGCCGCGATGGGTTTTATGTCGGCCCTTAAATTTTCCGCAACTGACACATGTGGCTTTTCTTGCTCGGATATATACGTGTGTGTGTATCCCCAGCACCACGAGCGTTTTGTATATGCAACTGGTCGACGACTGATTTTTCATTGAAATAAAAAAAAAAAAGGAAGAAAAAAATACGATGCATGGATGACTACGTCACCACTTGTTTACTTTTTTTGATTTGTTGTCATGACATTAGGGTAACTTGCCCTGTTCTGTGTGAAAGTTATTATTTTTTTACTCCCCATTACATAATAAATTCATATTCAAATATTCATTACACTTCAGGAGTCGCGAACCACATCTCTTTCGCATCAGTGCGAATGTGAGTTTCGCCAACTGAACTATTTCAGAGGACGGTTGGTGTCGAGTTATTGAGGCTTTATTAATTAAAACTGATTGAGATACTTGAATGAAACCACTTGTCAACAACGACACGAATTTAGGAAAAGAGCCCAAGTAATGCTCGAGTCTCGCATCTGCAACTGAAAAAGTCGTTCGCGCGAGAGAAAGGAGGATGAAAAAAAAGCATGTGGAGAACATCGAGGTGGCGATGGAAGGGAGGAGGAGAGGGGGGGGGAGCTTTGTTCACAATTTTCAATTTTGCAGGCAGCCGTTACATAAATACAAACTAAAAGTTTTGCCGCCCTCGCCGCGGTCGTACAGCCGGCGCGAGCTCATGAAAAAATCTTTGTCCCGCAATGAGGTACGGGCGCGCTCGCACGGCCGCGCCCCGAGGAGGAGAGAAGAATGGCTGACGGGGAGCTCCTTAAATTTGAAAAATTAAATTACGCCGTCGTAAAGCGACCCTATAAGACACTCGCTGCTGTGTATGTACATGCACGTAGTGCTACGGGACTGGTGAATAAAAACAGCATTAGTCCGTGCATAATGCATGGGTCACGGGGACGGTGACGGTACAGTAGCCGTGTTTTCGCACCCGACCCGGGCGCCCTTGGATATAAAACCCCCGAGGCTATATTTAGGTAGTATACTACATTCTGCGTGCATGGCTCGTATGTATATGCAAGCACGGAGTTTTTTTTCAACCGTAACTCCTACGATCAATTTCAATTGCGTTTTATTTTATTTGCCAAAAGGATTTTAATTACATAGCCCAGGTTTGTTCTTCTTCATTGGGTGAAAAAGATATAAGTTTTGTCGAGTTACTGCAAGGTATATGTTTGATCCATTTGTTTTCCGCTAAACGGTTTTTCACTTTTCTTGTACAGTGACAATTTGCCGTCCGAAAAAAACTGCTTCATCGTATGCACATGGTTTGGAATTGCAGCCGAGCGATGATCTTCCTTCTGCTTCCTCGTACACAGAAAGCTTTGTGATGAACGTATCCAGACAACATGCTATAAATGTTTTCCGAACTTTAGAAACATGCGATTCCGCAAGTTTCCACAGAGACACAAATGAGAGCTTCCACGAAAACGTAAACCAATTCGGGTTTCACGAGTGTATAGCTCACTTTGGGGGATTTATGAGCGAAGGTGCAAAGACTAGTTGAAAATTTTACCTGGACTGTCAGAGGATATACAGTGCTTCTTCTTTTAAGGTAGAGGCACGAAAATCCTGAATCGCTACATCCCTTGGCACGATACCCGTTAAATTATCTTTAATTTCATTTGGATGCAAGACCGGCAGCGCAAAGGAGAATGGAAGGAAGGCCTCCCACCGTGGCTTTTTTTGTACCCTGTTCGGACCAAGTTCTTGTATTTTACAGAAGTGCGGAGAGCTTGGATAACCGAGCCGTCGATAGTCTTATACACGAAACATGCGTGTATGTACACACAAATTCGCTAAATAGTTGTTCAGTCCCAACTGGACGAATTTTTTTATCTTTGAGTCCCAAATCGACATTTTTTATTGTCTCGAGCGAGTTAAATTCAACAGTGAATTGCGCAACGCGAGAAAACCGACGAGCCAAGGGGACGTCATCAGCCCGTCACGGAATAAAAAATTACACCAATAAATCCGAGGTAAATCTCAGTCTCGGGGATGCTATGCCAGTTGGGAGGAGTAAGGAGAATAATAAAGCCACGCCTGAAGAGTCGGACGCCCATTGTCATCATCACCGTACGAAGGGGCAAGGGGTGGGAGAGAGCGAAAAGTCGGCTATTCGATTTGTCGCGCGGCTCTCAATACGCAAATAAATCTACAAGACTTTTCACTTGGATTCTTCGATTAAAATGCAGGGAGAAGAGCTTATAATCATCGAAGCCGCATCACCTGGGGATTCACTCCGTATAGGTGCGGCTCTTTGCGGCTTACCCGGGTGAACGAGGAGAGGAAAAAATCCGCGAGGATAACAGTCTTTTGTCGCGCCGTCGCTTCGAAGGGATAATACCTCGCGGTGACAAGAGAGTCTTTACATCCCGCGCTCACCTGGTGGCTGGCCTTTTTCTCTTTGCCCGTTTTTAAGATATTAAAATGTGTCATCAGCTGATGTCACGGCTCGTTTCGAGAGAACCACCAGCGTGATTGATCCCACCGTCTCTACCGCAGTAATTTCCTTTGTCTCCGACGCCCCGTGTATCAACCCCTGAATTAGCACAGCGCGGGATGAATTTTTTTTTTTTTTTTTTTTTTTTTTTTTTTTTTTTCTTGCTCCCTTCGTTTCGCCTTTGCAGTTTGAGTGATAACGCGAGCTGTGCTCCATCAAAAGAATCTGCCTGCTGAAAGGCTTGATGAACCAGAATGAGAAATGCGAAAAAAAAGTGTTTCGCGCGCGCACCCACGCGTGTCTTTTTGTCTTTAAAAAAGAAAAAATGACTTTCTCTTTAATTGCAATATAGTGTAAAAGCTTCATTCGTGGATGAGCGACGCGCGGACTTGAAATTTGTTTTCAACGGGTGTGTGGGTGGAAAAATTAAAAATTCATCAGCCGTGTCGTACCGCCGGTGCAGCGCGAAAAACGAAACGTACGCCCATTACAGCCCAAACAATCAATTATTGAGCTGTATAATTTTCAATTCCGTGAGTGTACGCGTTGCATCGGCCGTTTATTAAAAGCATGGACGGGCAGACGTGTACATTTGGGTGCATTGGCGCGTGTTTTGTACGTCACGCCTCTTCATTTTATCTGTGCTCGGTTGCACGTACGTTTGCATTGTGTCCGCGGGTGTGTAGCAAATAAGCCGATGCGTCGAGCTGTTTATCGATGTGTGAGTTTATTCGCGGTGCAATCGGGTCTATGGGTTGTGGGCGTGTGACTCGAGAGCTGCTTCTCGATGAGGCCAGATGACTGTCGCGGTGCCCGATGGATGCACGAGAGTATCTCGAAAACTCTAGTACGGAAACAACAATATATATTTTTTTTTCTTTCGGATTTTTCACTTTAGTGTTACTTTTCATTCATACAACTAGCGTGCTGATTTTTTGGTAATTTTTCAGTGTAAATGCAAAAGACGTGAATTTTGGAAAAGAGATGATGAATAAGTTTGGAAGAAATATCAAAGAAAAAGTTGATTTGAATTTATAAAAATAAAGCAACTTTTTTGATTTTCAGAAGCTGAATATAGAAAAATCCACAGCACTTAAAATGTAAGTATTTTTTTAATTCGTACGTAAATAATTATTTATCTTCAAATACATACCGAACGTTTTATTTTATTCCAACAGTAAAACACGGGTATATGAAAAATATGTTGGCATCAAATAAAGGTTTATTACGAATTAATTAATTTTTTAAAATTATCATTAAAGATCTATAGAACCCAATAAAACAATTTCATAGTATTAATGACTACACACTAAAGGATGGCGTTGACACGGCTTCATGCTAATATCTGACTAGATATTATGTAAATTACTTCAAGAAGGAAAAAAAATTCAAAGTACCTGCAGGAACTTACAAGGTGAAGGGCGTATGAATTGTATAATTTTTCTTTTTCTTGATTATAAAACAAAAAAAATTAGTGATTACGAAATGATTTCCCTTTGAGCGAGCTCAGATTGTTCATCAATTTTTCAACTTGTACTATAGCTACCAAGTCAAAAGCTACGCATGAAACCGTACACCCAGCCGTCATTTTGTAAAATTCATCACAGAGGCCAACATACGTGCCAACGAAAAGCGAAGCCTCTGGTCTTCTTCCCTTCCAAGGCGAAGCGAGCAAAGCTCAGCTACAAGGCCGACGAAGCGCCACGGAAAAACAAGGTAAAAAAAGAAAAGAAGAGCAGCGCGGAAATGAAGGGTATGCGGCTGCGATGCCAAAGAGCTGCTACCGAGTCGTGGGGGGGTTGAGAGAGAGAGAGAGATTGGGAAGGGGGTGGGGGTGGCTCGCTGCAATTTCCGCGGCTCGTGATTGGGGCAGCCTCCTCGGGGAGCAAAAACTCCATCTACAAATGAACAGCCGTGACAAGAGCCATAATTTCTCCGCCGGAGCTGAGCTGCTTCTTCTTCTTCTTCCCCTCCTCCACCCCCCCTGTCTTTTTCTCTCTGGTGTGAGGCGCGTAAGTATACACATGATGCCTGCAGTGCGCTCCATCACCCTGTCAGCTCTCAACTTCATCGCCTTCCTTCTGTCGCATCACGTATAGCTTGATTTCGCGGATGCAGTTGACTCGCCGATGTTCGAAGCGCAAGTGAGAAATACGTAATACAATCGCTCGTCTCTGGTTGCAGTGGCGCGTATAACCAATACCTTAAAATTTAAAGAGGCCCCGACGCTTGAAACGTCCGCGAGAGAACCCCATCCCGGATACATTGGTTATTTCATCTGTGAGAAAAAAAAAAAAAAAAAAAGGAGGGTGGAGTGGCGAAAAGTATATATATCGCCCGCCTCTCTCGTTTCATTTCTGGTGCGGTGGATCTTCTTCCTCGATATACCGTAATCTCGCCACGTCTGATACCTTCGCGAGAGAGTCTCGGCTGTACGTGCGGATCACGCGCAAACTCCGAGGAATGATGTACGACTTTGGTCTGCACGCGGGAACAAAAAAAAAAAAATTATTAAATGCGCGTGTACGTCTGATTAATGGGACTTTGCTGCGTATACGTGGGGGTGTTTCATTTTTTGTTTTTTGTTTTTTATTTACTTGGCAAAACTAAACGGCAAGGTTTGCGTTGTTTTTAGCGAGAAAAATTTATGATCGCATCGGAGGTGATTACAAACAACAGGAGCGAGCAGAGCTGATTACACGAATTGCCCGGGCCGCTAATGTAATAATCCATGCACTTTCGGCACAATTAATGACATGATCGAGATTGGAAATAAACGTGACACGCGACATTTGGATGTTTTCGTTTTGATGACTCGAATGATATCGTAGGTCTCTCGAGCAATCGGTGGAAAACTCGGTCACCTGGCCGAAAACTACACAACCCTACATGTTATATTCACCACCGCGAAGATCGCGTAGCCTCGCTCAGAGAAATCGGCGAAACTCGCAAAGTGTATGTACACGATACAGAGCAAACGAGCCGAGAGTCTTGGGCCACGAAAGAGTCGACCTCCATTACGCGAGAGGTTAACCGCCCCGGCACTTTGTCGGGACTTTGATTGCCCCCCCCCCCACAGCCGATCCCATTAATTCGGCGATACCGTGCCGGCCACCAAGAAGCAGCGTCTTGAGGGCGAATACGTACAGCGACCGAGCCGGAGAATTAAAGTTCGAAGGATATACGTATACATGTATGGTGCAGGAGACGCGTTCGGGGACTCCCGTGGCCAAAGCGGCGCGACGATCTCGTTGAGGTACGACCCCACGACTACTCCCCCGAGTGATATTCCCTGATTTTTGTACCGTATATATACCTTGTACTTCCTTTCTTCCTCCACGTGGAAACACTCCGATACGTCTCTTTTTGATCGACTTTTACTTTCTTCTTTCTTTTTTCTTTTTTTTTTTTTTTCCCCCGTACAGGTATGTACCTATACGTGTATTTACTTTGCTGCTTCATACCCACCCACTTGCGGGGTATCTTGATTTCTTTTCTCCGCGTTTTTGGTTCGAGCACTTCGAAAGAAACCCCGCAGTGGCAGATTAAAAAAAAAAAAACGATACGATGGCCGGGCAAAGAAAAAAAAAAAAAAAAAAAAAAAAAAAAAACACCCACGCGCGTAGAGAGAGAAAACAGGAGGAGCCATTACTATTCAGACCCGTGGCTCATGCATCCCAATGTCGAAAGTGTCGTGTGCCACCTCGGCGAATTCAAAATATAGAGTCGCGTCCTCTCTCAAAGCGCAGCGTCACCTCCGCGGCTGGTGCGCCCCTGATATTATAGATGAAAGTGCGCCAACAGCGGCCCTATACACTCGCTCCCCCAGGACCCCACCGAGACGATGCACGCACATGTATACGTGTACGCCCGCGATGGCTCCGCGGTCTTAAATAATGCACGGCCGCGCACACATCCGCCTATCATGTTTATATTCCCTTTTTATATCGGCTAGCACGCCTTGGATGGATTTAAAGGTGCGTACATACACGCGGATATTTACGTACCCGAAAAATCTTTGTAGGTACATCGTGACGAGGGTACTCGGACCCTGTCGTTGTATCGAGTATGCGTGAAAACCGAAATAACGCAAAAAGCACGAAAAACGGGAAAATTTGCATCAACATCTCGAGGCTTCTCGGCTCAATTAGGGTAAAAAAGAGAGAGAGAGATATAGCTGTCCCGGTGCATCGCATGGAGGTTCTCCACCATTCAGAGCCGAGGAAGCCGGGCCAGCCTCTGCGGGAGATCGGGACGAGCGCGAGCTGGAAAGTGCAGTGTATACAGGGAAAGGAGAGAGAGAGAGAGCGGGGGTGTGCGCGCACCTGGCGATTCCGGTGGTGGTGGCGCGAAGGCGGGCGCCGCTGGACACGCCTCCGCAGGTGGTGGCTCTGCTGCACTCTCTCGCTCCCTCTCCAACCGTTCCTTCCTCTCTTATATGTTGCGCGCGAGGAGGTGCCGCGCCCCTCCTCGCTTCCTATATTATATGTGTATACAGGTATCACCTCTGGGGGCACACGGAGACCTCGACGTTGGTTCGCCAAGCCCATCCGAGATGCAGGCCATCGGCTGCGCTTTCCAGGAGTCGCTTCTACACTGTACCTTTTCGCGAGGCGAATATCCATTAGAAAAACTACCGCGAGTATTACGATGTTGCGACGCACCAGTCTTAAGTGCAGCGGGGGATAATTGATCCTGCACCCACTGTACGCGTATTCCCTCGAGCCATAGCCATTGTTCGACGGACTATTGTTTATTTTGGTATACTTTGTCGTAGCTTCGGATGGGACCACGGACGTGTGTCTAACGCGGAAATGGAAATTAAAAACCGTAGCTTGGGGGGGGGGGGTGCTGTCAAACACCACGGGCAATTCGAAAAATCAGAGAGAAGCGCACGGGAGAGTCGCGAGAAAAATCGCGGGGGGGCCGCGGTGTATACATCTGCAGCCCCTTGCGGTCGACATTGTCTCGTAAAAGATTCAGCCCGCAATCTCATTCGCTGTGATAATATGCGGCCCCCGCGGAAATATTCATCGCCGCATTTTTCTCCACGACCCTCGCTACCGCGTAAAATGATTACCGACCGCTCCGTTGACGGGTTGTTTTTTTTTCTCTTCCTCCCATGTAGGAAGTTTGGGAAAAGAGCTGAAAAATCAGATCGGTTGAGTTGGGAGGGGGGGAAAAAAAAAATTCCCATACTGTCGGAGGAAAATGGAATACGCGGAAGCGGCTCCTCGAGCGCATGTGCGCAAAGTGACGGAGGAAAGCTCGTGTTTTTCCCGAAAGTTTTCCCGAGCGCGTCCTGTAAACGCGGGGTAAAAGGTATACCATCGCCCGGACAACCGAGTAAATGATGGATCGCCGGCCAACGCCGAATGTAAAACTCGCGTAAATCTTAACTTGTGTTTTCTCGTCCATACGAGCGAAACACGCCTTATCTCCCTTGTACCCCATATATTTTTATACCCAGAAGCACCCTCGGATTATCAATGGTAGTTTTAACACGAAAGAAAATTTGACATATATATATTTTTTTTCCATGCGTTTTGGTAAAAATAAATAAAAAAACACCATTCGTCATATTCGTAAATACTCGGTGTATAGCATGACGCAGCTGCTACGCGGACCCACGCGAGAGATCTCGAGATCGTGCGAGGCGTGTGTGTATACCTGTCGGTGTATTGTGTGTAGCCACCGGTGGTACTCCTGGGGGACGCGTTCCCGCGGCAAAATATTTGGACAGTCACGGCGATCATCCCCGGCCACACGCGCGCGTTTTTCACCACCGAGATCCAGTAGCAGCCCCCCCCCACCCCCATCTTGGTTTTTTTCTCCCGGAAAGAGGAATCGGCGTTTTTCCGCGGCCGATCGTCCCGCAATGGAAGAAAAAGGAGGCTCTGACATCAGAAATGGAAGAAGGGAGGAGGGTGGGTATACCCACACACACACACACATCGCGCAGACTACGGGAGATGAAGGTTGTGCGAGTCGCCACCCCTGGGACCCTCCCCCTCCTCCCGTGGCTCGCTGTGTACTGCTTCTCCGGGCTTGGCCGGCTTGCCAACAGCTGATTAATCGTCCTGGCCCTTCCCGTGAGGCCTCTCCCTATACCCTCTCGCTGCTCTCTTATACCTTCTTATTCTTCGACTCTCGGCTGATGCCTCCTTTGTCCAGCTTCCGAGGACCGAGGCGCGAGACGACTGCATTCACGTGCATCCAGGACGCGCGTGTGACTCTCGGGCACAACGGAACCCCTCGTTGCATGGGCGCGTGAAGCGAGGATTTTCGATTGTGATCGAGGGTGCTTTTGTGCGCGGGTATGTTTTTTACACGCTGCGCTCGGGTCGCGTCGTTGTTACGCGCGTGGGCGTCAATCAGAGAATTGGGACTTTTCGAAAGGGCGCACACGGTGAGCTTGCACATTTTTTTTTTTTTTTTTTTTTTTTGAAGTTTTGTCAATGGCAAGCGAGGGTTTAGCCGTCCGATGCAAAAATTAAAATGTTTAATCCAACAAGTGGCAAGTTAACTATCCTCCTCCGGACATTAAAGTCCCCGCGGAGCATAGCCGTATATACACCCCCAGCCCACGTTTTACCAGTTTGAGAAATACATACATCGGGTGGAGCTGCAGGCCTAATTTGTTTATTCCCCTTCCACCATGGCAGGTACGTATATATATACACCCGCGCAAGGAGGGAGCGGCGAATTGCAACCGATGTTTTATTTAAATGCGTTATGGGTGCCGTCGCTGCTGTCCTCCTCCTCCACCTGTTTCAGCCGTCCGTCCGTCCATTCTTTCTCTCGTGCCTGCAGTATACCGTGTGTATAAGCGGAGGCCCCGTGGGTGTCCTCCGGGCCGCTAGTCGCCTGCACTTAATATAGGGGACTAGGAAGGAGGAGGGAGTGTGGGGGCGGGAGACCGACAGTGCCATTTTTATCTCGCTCTCGTCTGACGCGAAAACGGCCGGGTTCAGGTATATATATACACGTATATACATGCGGTTCTTCTTTCGGATTATTCGCGCTTCTGCGCGGTGGTGGTAAAATATCGAGATCGCTGAGGGGTGATGGATAAACCTACTCCTCCCTTCTGCGTCTACCACGGCCAATCGAGCTTTTCGGATTTTAACACGAGCTGTCTATTGTTTCGAGGTATATACTTATACTCTTGGATGGGGTGTGTGTTAAAAAAAAAGAGGACTGTTGTCTGTTAATTTTTCGATAAAAAAATGTTTAGGGATGAAGATCACGCGCATTACTCTAGATTATACGTAGGTTTGGTATGGTCATTATTTATAATCCCAACCGTGAAAGTTTGCTGAGCACAAATTGATACTCATCTCAGTCCCAAAGGTGGATGTTTATTTGCTTATTTTAGTCTTTACAGGAGGTGTAAAACGTTTTCTCACCCTATAATATAAGCTTAGAAGCTTTTATGCTTTCTCATTTTAGGGTATAAGTAACACCTTCACCATTTATTTTTATATTATTTATTTGTCGTTTGTAACGAAAGATTTTTCATAGTATTCAGGTAAACCAAGGCAAGTGTAAACCTTTAGGCTACTCGTAATTGATGCACTCGCGGTTAATATACCCCTCTGTGTGGGCTATTCGTATCAATTTTTACAAAGTTTGCCGACCCGCGCGTGCAGCCACAGCGCCGCGATGCCCCCAAGGCACCGGCTTCTTTTCCAAGGAAACGAAGACAATGCGCTGCCGAGATTTTTAATCGAGTTATTCCCTTTCTTCCTTCCGCCGTAGCTGCTCCCTGCAGCGGAATTAACTCAAATTGCGCCACGCGGGAATCGCCCGGCTCCCAGAACGCACGCGGCGATTTAGAATTCATGCAGTCCTCCTTTCAACGGAGCGAAAAATCTACCTCCCTCGGTTTTTTTTTTTTTTTTTTTTTTTTTTTTCCATCAATTCCGTCTGTCTGTGCTTACTGCGACGTTTGCACACGTCGTACGTCGAAATCGCACCGGTGAGCCTCTTAAATATTTCCCTTTATCGGGTCACCGGCGCGACGAGTGACGTGTATGCACGAGCTCGACAAAAGAAGTCCTCTTATATGCACTCCTTTTTTTTTTTTTACATGTTACATGCCATATAATAGCGCGAACAATGCACGCTTCGGTGACGACGGCGGTACGGCCAATTATATTTCGCTGCAATTTTTGCCCGCGTGTTTGCTCTGGATTAAGTATACCTCCCCTGCGATATACCTGCAATATACATATAATATAATGTACTCGGCTGCACATTCGTTATTCTCTTTGCGTCACCACACGCGTATTCTTACTCATTCACGTATGTACAAAGAGGTAGATTATCCATATGTTTTATTATCGAAAAAATAAGGTATATTGTATAGTTTACCGACATCGAGAAAAATTCGCTCATTCCCATAGAAAAATAATCCATGACACCCGAGCAAAGCGCGAGGATGAGATTTAACTGACAACACGAAGGTATACCTGCACGGGAGTTTACTCGAGAGAGGAATCTTTGCCCGGTACACAGTATCCGAGCCATCAGGAGTATACAGTAGTGGTACAGTGTAGTATAGCTCCGACACAATTCAAAGTTGAAGCCCATGGGGCCCAAGTGGTTACGTCGCCATCGTGGAGTTGGTTCGCAAGTAAGTACTTTTATCGCGAGCGGCGAGCCAAGTACAAACAAGTACCACATTCACACACGCGCGCGCGCGGATGTAGTGGATACAGTAGGATGTGCAAACACGAGCTACTGGAGAGACATTTTAAATTGGCCATTATACTATTTAACTTGAGGGTATGGGGGATGTTACGTCTTATGGGTAGTCGACGGCAATCGAATGTCGAAGACGACGAGGCGCGCAAGGGTATGGCAAAGGCACGTCGCGCGCGTGTGTGTACAGCATCGAGCAAACACGCCGGGCTAACCGTATTTGCCTACGCCCTCTCTTACCCACATCCGTGTGGGTATCCATCCTAATGTCCCCTTGTACCGCGAGATACACGGTTTGTACCTGTTACATACTTACATGTGATACACGTAAGAATCGAGACGATCACGTGGTTTTCTTATTTGGGAAAAAATCCCGCGGAAGTTGGGCGAGTCGGTCGAGTGGACCACGAGTTTTTGCCCGTGTTTGAGGACGGGAGAGCGTCTTGCCATCGAGTCCCGATCCTCCGGGAATTTCGGCCGACCAGAAAGAGAATCCGCAATTATGCGCGCGGACCCAGAGACTTCGGAGCAAGCAGAGAGAGACTCTCGTTCCTCCGTACGAGTAGTTACACGGTCCGCGACCCCCTGTCGATTTACACGCATGGCCAGCCCCTCCAATTTAAAATCGGTATCTCCATACCGATATGCGCGTATGTGTTCGAGTTTGGGAAATTAAATGATGGCGGTGCTTTCGTTATTCAGGAGGTGATTTGCACACGAGCTTGGACCTTGCAAAAGTGGATCAGCAGAAAAAAAGGGTTGTGGAGCTTCGAAGGAAAAGCTTTTCTTCCTCCGTGCCCCGGTCAGAGACCACACTCGTAAAGTACGTGAACTTACACGCGGGAGCACTCAGGGGCTGCAACTCGTGATCGAGAAAAAGGAACCGGGGGGGGGGGGGATAGCGTACAGGGGGAAAAAAAAGGGAAGCTTGGAGAGCTGCGTGCGCAAAAACTTACCTTACTCAGGACCGAGCGCGTGGAGGAACATTTTTCTGGACCCGTGCGCGATAAATTCTGCATAAGACGTGCGTGGGTGGGCTCCTCTTCTTTTTTTTCTTTTTTTTCTTTTACGTACCTTGCATTGTGTACCCTCGTTATTTGCTTGGGACGCGGTTGTCTGGTGTTTGCTTAACATACACCAATGGCGATTCTGGTTATAAAAAAAAATCGGTAGCCCCGTGCGCGCGTGTTGGTAAAATGTTAGGATTTGTTACAAATCCCAAGTATTACCGATAAGCTCGAGAAATAAATGTTGCCGAAAGTTTCGTCATCCATCGATCGTGTACGCGAGAAAAAGAAACCCGAGGAGTGATCAAAACTTTTTGTCATCCCCCTAGCCTCCAAGGGAGATTTCGTCATTCATCTTTCCCGACGGTGTCTCCCCGAGCTTGACCACCGGCTCGGGATGAAAAAGAAAAACGCAAACACGATTCGTCAATCTTTCGCGGGGGGGGGTAATGTTAAGCAGTTCCAGCGTGAAAAAAAAAAAAGACCAATACGAGGGCATCATTTCTCTCGTCTGTATTTTTCGTTTGGGTACAAGTGCCCACGTAGTTGGGAGTACCAGCATGTGAGAATAAAACATTGGGGGCGAGAGCACCCCGTGAGACATCGGTGGATGATTTGTGAGCGGAAACAATAAGCGGCCTCTGCAATATTCATCACGCGACCTTCCTGCGACTGGCCACTTCTTTTTATTATTATTATTATTCTCCATCTCGTTTTTTTTTTCCTTTTTTTTTTTTTTTACTCCCTTGGCACGTTCTTGGGTGTACTGCCACTATTGTTGTTGTTGCTGGCGAGCGCTGCGAGAAAAATATATACGATCGAGCGAGAAATAAAAGTGGCTCACGTATTTTACTTGACGGAAAAAAGTGAAGGCAAATGATACGGATAATTTTTTTTTTTTTCTACTCGTGACGCGCATATTAATGTTTTGGAAAGTTTGTTGGCACTGTGTAAATAAGTAAACTTGAAACTCAGCAGCACGCAGTGCTTAGTGATTATAAGAGTCGAGTATAAAAAAAAAAGGCAATTTAGAACAGAGTGGAATATTTGTGTTCTTATTCTTATGTATTCATTAAGCGGGTATAACTAGCATTAGTCCTTTTTTTTCGAACCCTGAACGGATCGTCAACTACAGTAAAATGCGGCTCGAACTCACTGTGAGTATATGGATAACGCGTACTATCCTGCCTCTATCATGTCACCCACAACGTTGGATATTTGTAATGGTCAATTTTTCGACCTAGGTAGTTTGTATCTAATGAAAAAATGTTACACTTTTCTTGAAATAATTCACCCAACATTGACAAAACGAAAGCTGTACAGCTGAAAAACCTCGAAGAAATGTTCTATTTGTAATTTACTGTGTTTATTAATTAATAAAAAACTTTGTCTTAAATAACAAATTTCACAAATTTTTTATTCCATATGCATAATTATTGTTGAAAGTTACCATGCTGTGTCTGTATTCACTAAATAAGGAAAGGACTTTGTAAACAGATCGAAATTTCGTGTTATTCACTAAATTCTATGAATTACAAAAATTCATTACCAAAATTACATACATTTTATGAATCTTTTTACTTGTACAATAATTAATAAATATACAAAATTTGTGTATAATAACAGTTTACATAGAGCTGATTAGTACACTAGATTATTGTATTTTTTAAAAGACCTTTGTGTCAAATATAACTTACAAAAACCAGTGGCCAGTTCAATTTTAAACAGAATTTTTTTGAGTAAATTTTGAACTGTGTACTGATTGCCGGGCCCACGATTGGCTATTGTCTTTTTCGCTCAAAATAAACGTTTTTTCATATTTTAAAACCCATTTATTTGCTTCCAAGATATCAATTTTGTTTGAATCACACGTGCTCCTTTTACGTCGGAAATAAAAATATCGAGTTATGCTCGTTCTTATAAAACACCCTTTATTTTATCCATCAACTAAACGCAAGTGCGTCTCATGATTCACGCATTCTGCGTCCAGTTCTAAAAAATTAATCGCAAGGCAATACAACAAAGAGCCCCGAACCACCCGCTTGTTCCATCCATAAATAAAGAAATCACGAGCTCGAGAGGAAGAAATGAAGGCGTAATAAAAAACGATAAGAAGAGCCATCGTGGGGGGAAGGGGAGGAAAAAAAAAAAAAGGGAAAAAAGCCCCCAGAAAAAGGCGGCCGAGAGTCCGCGGCTAAAAGTTTGATGGGTTGCTGCGAGCCCTTGGGGGCCCGGCATTGCTAGGCGATGCGCGTCGCCGACCCTACCCCACGTTCCGCGGGAGCCACCTCCCAAGGATTTCGGGATTCTATCAAACTGGACAATGCAATAATCCCGCGCTCTCTCCTCCTGTTCTCGCCGGCGTGTGTGAAAAATAGGCACCTCGACCCTCCCTCTCTCTCTCCTGGGGAATGTCTTCCTACGGTCCCTTCGCACACCCTCCGCCGCTGCCGAGCCTCGCTTTCCCTGTTTTTACAAAAATTTATGTTTCCTGTTTCTTCTTTTCTTTCTTTTCCTTCTTTTTTTTCAACTCTGCGGACACCGAACAAATCCATTCGTCCAACAATGACGCGGAAATAGATGAAAAAAGCCACTGCCGATCGGACACTCGCACAATGGTTACCTGTAAAAATTTAGATTCCGAGTCTGCATGTACATACCTGTATATAAATTGGCGTGCTATACATGCATCACCTATACATATATATACCGTGAGCTAATTGCGCGAGCGCGATTTTATTAAATTTGTCCGCACAACGTCGGCTCGTTTGCATTCGTTAATGAGTTTTTGCGCGCTCGCGTGTGTAACGACGGCGAAGAGCGGGAGTGTACACAGTGGGAGGGTCGAGCGGTTTTTTCCTCGAATTTGCATATTTTTCGCGCCAGGTTAATTCCGACGCGAAAATCGCTCGACGCGGCGACGGCAAAAATTCCTCTCCGATGGGACCCGATGGCCGAGTTGACCGAGCGATACTATTTACATTTCAACGAGAACCGGCAAAACTTTTTACCACCACCATACAAGTGCCCCCTTTTTTCACCCCCTCCGCTAATTTGTTGAATCGTTTTAACAGTATATAGTCCTCTCCGACGCGTTGTCACCCGGTCCCTTCGAGGACGCGTCTTGAGGTCGATCCGAGGGGCCATTTAAATCAAGCGTGGCAGCAGCCCCCGCAGGACGGGAGGTGATATCCTTCCAAGTGTCGAGGGTTTTTTTTTTTTTTTTTTCTTCGAGCATACGCGCGACCCGAGGACTGACCGTACATCGAGTACAGCGCGCTGGGAAGTGAGGGGGCCGTAGATCACTCTCCGCGCGCCGGCATCTCAGGGGTCGAATTATCCTCCTCTCTTTCTTCCCCCGTGCCTTTTTGCCGGACCTCCTTCCTACAAATTACCCGCCCGCCCGGAGAAAAGTTTAATCGCGCACCCCACCCGCTCATCTTGACTATGCAGCGAAAAAAATGGCCCTCCAAGTGGTAAGGAAGCAGGGGAAGGGTTTTTTTTTCGTGATTCAGCGTTTTTTTTTTTTTTACTTTCACCCTTGCGTCGTCGGGAAATCCTTTTTTTTCCCGGTACCCACATGGTTCGCTTTGAATTTTTACTCGCGCGTAAACTCTGATGGGCTGTACAAGCACGAAAACCCCAAACATCGCTGATCCACCGATAGGTGCATCCGTCGCCTCTCCGTGTATATCCAGCGAGATGGAGAGTTTATTCGAGAAAATTTTTCGTCGGCACTCCTTTCCCTCGTTTTCTTAACGGCGCAAAGTTTACGATACGAAAGCCCCGGAGAGTAGGGAAAAAAAGGCACCCCGTCGCAACATCCACGATACGCGCCCCTGACCTGGAGGTCTTGCGGTGGATGATGGGAGATGAAAAAAAAAAAAGCGCGATAAAGGACATTATTCAAATTCCCGTGACGCGCGAAGGGCGCCCTCCTCGTTTTTCTGTCGTGTTTTTCTTGCGGCTCCGTCAAAGAGCAAAAGTAGCCCGAACAGCGTACATTCGTAATATAGAGAGGGAGACCCCGAGTCCGAGCAATATCACGGGGACGTGGTCATCTTAATGGAGTCGGAGAGCGAAAAGCACGCACCGATGATTTTAATGAGATTCACCGGAGCCACGGTGTCCTTATGTTGCGCGGAGCTATGGTGTACACGCGTTGGCTTTTATTCTTTTTGATTCGCTTTCGGTGTACACGTACTTACTCGCTCGCCCTCTCCCGGGCCACCGTTGACTCGGTTATACAACACACGCGCCCAAATTTATTTAACGCGCGTGGCTTTGACTCAAAAGTACACGACCATTGCCAGTTAATGACGTTTCTTCGGAGTTTTACTCCACGTATATAGTGTTTCTTTGATAAACTACGCGAAAACTCGAGCTGCGCGTTTAGGGGGCACGGTTAATCAGTGCTGCAAACGAATTCCCAGCTCGGCCGTGGCTCCTGAATCAAATTACCCCCCAACCACTGGATTGTGCACAATCAAAACTTGTATCGGCGAGTCGTGCGGAAAACAATTTCCCTGGTATATACTTGGCATCGGAGAAAGGTAGCCCCGATCGAGAAACGAGGAGGCTGCGAGACGTAGAGAGCGCGGGGTGGTATTAGCACGGCCGAGTTTCGGTCTCGTTCGCGGCGGCGGGCCAAGCCGGTCGGACTTAACGCGATTAGCCCGACCGACCCTCCTTCGCTCCTTTACACCCTCTTTACCCTGGTTTAACGAGCACGCTGCCGACCTAATGCCACTTTTAACTTTATTTTCCTGGATTTGTTTTGCCCCCACGTACACACACGCGTATATATGAGGCCTGCAACGGGAATTTATATCCTCCACGCGGTTCATGCTTCCGTGAATCTTTTTTTGCTACATACCTATACTTTTACTCCGCAAAACAATATGCTAATGACGTTTCTCTGGGTAATAATATATCCCCGGTGCGGTGTACGACCCTTTGTATCGTAATAGCAAAGGGCTAACGACATTTCGTTGACTATGTATACCAAATATAAATACATCAAGCCAATCATACCCCAACATGTCGCAAAATGACGGCAGTAAAAACATTTTCATCCCCCAGCTCTTGGATCCAGAGGAGCAGAGTATAATATTTTCTATCTCTCTGACGAGCATCGGCATCTTCTTTGCTTTGCGATATACATGCACTCGCTCGCGGCACATGATGTATACGCATACATATACATGTATAAACTTAAGTTAGCCCGGAGAGAGAGAGAGAGAGAGGCTATTACTACCGGCGCTGCTCCCTACAGCCGGCGAGTGTATGAAACTCGATTTGATTCCTCGTCCGAGAGCGCGTACATGTATATATATATACCAACGGAGAGAAAAGGGAGCGGGGACGAGTACGACGACGGAGCAAGCGAGACGGAAGGAAAGGTTCCTGCCCTGAAAATCCCAGGGGCGCGCGACTGACCCGACCACTCTCCCCCCGTCCGCTCTCTCATATTGCCAATTACCAACTCCGCGGGGCGCGCCTGTGTACGTATGCACGTATACCCGTGTGGATGTGTATGCGCAGCCTTGGGAGAGTCCGAACGAGACTTTGCCGATGATTTCGTGAGCTCCGTGTTGCGCAACGCGATATCCAACGCGTACACCGCCACTACGGAAGATCTTTCGGATCTGGCTTGTAACTCGAGATTACGTGCCAACTCCTACCCCCCCTTGTGCACCCCCTGTATGAATATATCCACTATATAGTTTTGTACATAGGAACAACTTTGGGGGAAGAAAACTGCGACTGTTCAATTAGACGTGGTAAAGTATACGGGAGAGCCAGCAAAAAAAAAGGTAAAAGTATTTTAATAAAGGTAAGAGAGTATCGGCAGTGCAGTTAAGTGATTGAAATTTCTGCGTTTGGTGTGCATGTGCAAGCGTTTAATAATCGAGAGGCTGATGTACTTGTCGGCGGGCGTTCGAGTGCAATACTCAAGAGCGCGACAATCTCATTTAGGAAATTAATGGATGAATGTGATGTACTCGTTCCCGGGAGTCTCGACACTTTATCCGTTTGTTTGTTTTTCCTTGCGCGCCCATGAGGTGGAAAGAAAACGGGATTCATAATTTTTCTCCGAGTTTCATTTGCTCAACACCAGTTTCGGAAGGTTGCCCAACGAGGCATCACCGCAGTGAAACCACGAAAATACGACCGCGAAATCACTCAAGCTTATTGAGTCGGAGGAAATAAGGCACGAGTATGGCGGTCGACCGGGCGACACTTTACCTATACGCGACGCGTATAAAATCCATCGAACGCGCCCTGGGTATCTTTTATGAAACACGGTCCCGTCTCCTTTTCGTTCCCCATCGCCGAGGATACATAAAAAAAATAGGAAGGGGCGAAAACGGAAACTTGGACGGTCTAAACTCCCCTAAATGTTTCTCGAGTTCCTCTCGCGCGTAAACTTTTTCCGCGCCAATACTTTGAAAACGTACCCGACGCGAGTTCCGCGTTGGAGGGAGGAGGTGGAAGAAGTTTGTGTGTTTTTGCCGAGTGACGTTGGATATAAACTCGGGCTTTCAATATTTTACATTTCTTTTCCCGGCAAAGGTGCGACCTTCCCTGCATTATTTCCCGCGCGAGTGCAGTATACCTTTTTTGTCCTTGACGCCCGCGTATGTATCATTTCGAGAGTCTTTGATCTTCCGTGGGGCCACGCGGGCGGGTTGCGCGCATACACGACCCGAGGAGCTTTGGATTTCGACTCACGGAGCGGGCCCGTGTGTGGTATTATGCATGTGCGCCGAGATTCCTCGCTCCCTTTGGCTCGTCTATATCCGAAGGAGAGAAGCTCGTGTTATGAATCGTAAAAAAACCCATGTGCCGGTACTCTCTCTCTCGAAAAGAGAGCGATTTCCTTTGGCGACGACGCGACCATCCAGGGTTCGTTCCAGCCGAGTGTATACTCACGTGCAGCTAAGATGTAATTTTCAATACTCCTGCCCCGATACTGGGTGTACGGACGTGGGTCTCTGGAGAGGGTAGGCGTGGGTGGTCACAACTCCGGGGCTTTACCGCGCCCCGCCAACGTAAACTCTACACCCGGTCTAGCCCTCCTGTGGCCTTTACTTTACAGGTACACGTATATACATGTATGCACGTGTCTCGAATGACTCTGGATCGTCCGGTGGATGGCCTACATGCATTGGAACGGGAATGCCGTCGATTCCTGGTTAACCCACGACTCAATGTCATCCTTAGCTGGGTACAACTAATGGCCAGAGGGGAAGAAACGAAAATAAAGAAAGTGATCCCTCTAGTCGAGAAGCTGTCCCGCGCTCCGTAGGTACACATACCTAATCTGAAAGTTTGTCGTACCGTGTCGGACGAATCGCGTGAGCCGATGGACGCGAAAACCTGGAAAGACACGCACAAGATGCGATAGGGAGGGTTCCCTGGTGAAAGAGAAAAATAGACCCACGCTGGCATAGACAAAAGAAAGGAGGAGGAGGAGGAGGAAGAGCATATCGGAGTGCGTGATCGAATCGAGTTTGCGAGCGAGGTAGAATATTCGTACACGCGTGTGCGCGTGTGCACGGGCCCACGGGACTTTGCAGTGATCCCTTACTTTTTTGTCGCGCGACTCCCGTATACACTCGAACAAAGTGCCCCGGCTTCCACACGGAAGTCATGCATGTATATATACCGATTATGTGCAAGAGTAGCGCACCTCCGACATCTCCTGCGCACCTACATGGGAGTGGATCCCGATGCCCCGTAGGTGGTATCGTCTTTCGCGCGCTGCTCCACCCCCTTCCACTATACTTTTGTACGTTATTGAAGGTATAGGCGAGGTCGATGGGAACCGGGTACAGCAGAGAGGGATCGGTTGATTTTGTCAACCGGCGCGAAAAATCCAGCCAGACAACCCGTACTTTTCTTACACGGTGTATATATATATTGTAGGTGCGTGTAAAAAGTGGGGCGCATAATTTAAAGAATCCCGGTCTCGCCCCCGAATCGCCGTTTATTACTTTCGAGGAGCTGATTTTCCCGCGAGACTGTCGTTATAGTGTACACAAATCGAGACGCAGCGAGGAGTGGGGCGAAAAAAAAAAAGGTGCCAGAGTCGACTCCGATACTCGAGAAACGCGATCGTCATCCAATTGGAATCCGATACCCGCTCCTCCTCCGATCGTAACGAGGGTCGCCAACTTTTTTTTCCACCCCTCATATACTTCCACTATCGACTCTCTATGCGTGTGTTATTCGACTGCTGCGCCAACAGAGAGGCGTGAAGAATCGTTGGCCACCGGGGGTGATTAACACGTCCGAGAATCGATGCAAATACCCTAAATCGCTCGAGCAGACGCTGCATAGCCCTGCACAGTTGAGATACGCGCGCTTCGAGGTGGGGGGGGGGTAGGTATTTCCACTCGGACGAATTAGAAGTCGGGCATAACCACGGTTGGCTGTCCGTCTCACTGGGCTCAAGTAACGCGGAGAATTTCTGGCACTGCAACCGCCCCCCCCCTGATGTCCCGCGGGATAAGCTGTACACCCGTGTCTATATGTCTACGGCCCTTGGAAATCTCGGTTCGGGAGGTAAGCTTTTTGAGCGTATATATGTACTTGTACACGGTACATTAAGAGGCCAATTTTGACTCTCGTAGAGTGTAATGTATCCGAAGTGAAATATTATTTTCTGCAGAAACCAAATGAGCGTCGCGGGGCGTCCATCGCGGGAATGACGAGAAAAGAACAAAAAGAAAGAAAGGGGGATGAGGAGCGGGGGGGCCGCGAAAAAAAGTGAGCAAGAGAAACCACGGAGAGAGAAGCGCTGCAAAAAGCAGTGCACGGGCGAGCTCAAAAGGATATGACGACGAGAGAAGGATCGGAGTAGCACAGTGAAAGGTATATCCGTATGTATGTGGATAGGGGGGGGGGGAGAGAAGAAAAACGAGACGCGCATAAAGAAAGGCAGCGCAGCATCATCATCATCATATTGTTGTGCAGGCGGTTGTTGTATGTATATATAGGTACAAGAGTAGCAGAGCAGCATCGGAGCGAGAGCAGAGTAAGGGGGGGGGGGCGGTGGGAGGAACACTTCGGCGAGCCCGCGCGGTTCTCCCATGAGGCCGTCGGTGTAATTAAGCGAGTGCACCCCTCACATGTCTACATACGCTCGCATCGCGTCTATCCATCTCTACTCTCTGCTCTGCTCTACTCCATACCAATGTACGTGTATGTACCAGCTAGAGCGCTACACCTCTTCTCCATCTCTCTTTCTTTCTTTCTTGCTTTCTCCTCGTCTCTCTTTTTCCCTCGGATCGGGTGAGATAGGGCACGCAGCAAAAACCTTACATACGGCACCCAACGATCTATACGCGCTCGGGTGGGTGGGTGTAGTGTATACCAAAGTACCGCTGTCAGGAGGCTACAGGAGGGAGAAAAGGAGGTGACCTCAGGTCGGGTGTATTATATACCTACGTATGTGCACGTCTACGGGAGGGAAAAAAAAAAAGAAATCTACGGGTGGGTGTGTACGTTAATGGAGTTTCTCGATTTGCTGATTTGAGCTTTTTGCCGGCGCAGTCTCCGACACCTCGAGCTTGGAAAAAAACAGCTGTTCTGATTTATCACATAAGCCGACGTTGTGGAAATAGGGCACGCTTTTAACATGTCACTTGAGGAAGGAAGTGAAAAAATTAACCATCGTCCCAATCTATCTGCGTGTAAAATTCGCAAGAGTATAACCTGGCCCCTTGATTGCTCGATGGGCACCTCCACGCGGCATTGCAGTTCCCACGGGGTCCGAAGAAACGGAGCTCCCTTTCGTCGAATCGGCATTTTCCTCCCCGTCCATCCTTCGGATCGGTTTCTTAAATTGCCAGGATGGCAGCTTATTTTCCACACGTCCCGGCAGTGCTGCCGACGATTCTGCCGACCAGTGCTCTTTTCCAGCGCCCGTTCGACCCGCGATTTCAAGCTCAGCTCGATCGGCTCCCGGAAACAATATTCAATCCCCCCCTATCTGGGCCAAACTCTCTCGTAATAAAATCATTCCGACAAAACGATCCCTGGCACTGCACGGGGGGGGGGGGGATTTATCCCTCGGACTCGTTTTTTCGCTTCGCCCCGTCAATTACGAGCGAGTCACCGAAGGATGACGTATAACGCACAATCGGCGGGCGCTCCACCGGTGCGTCGAACAATCGTCTAATCGGCCCAGAAATACACAAGTGTCCCCTTTTCTCCTTCCTCTCTCTATGTATATGTATACGGAAACATCTATATGCGTTCCCATCTACATGTACACGCGTCATCTTGCATCGTTAACCAGTACAGTCCCCGGATATGGTAATGGAGGGCCAATCACGCGGTAACTAGCCACCCAGGGGATATACCTCCGGGGGGGTGTGGGGATCGGCCACCACCGCCGGCGGCTGCCAAGCGGCGGTCAGCTCCCGTCAATGTGTCACTTACGTTTCCGGGAGACTCCGGTTGTGCGGGTGCACGCGCATATAATTTTCCGTCCATCTCCCGTACCGGACGCGACCTGACAGCCAATCGCTAATGGACGCTCGTTATCGTTCCAATGAGCCGACGTGGCTCGGCCCGAAATTAACGATATCGTTGTTACTTTAATCCTCGCGAAGAGGCAAAAAAAAAAAAAAAAAAAAAAAGAGAGAGACTCGTACTACCCCCCAAACTGCGGTTCAGGGGGAGGGAAGGACGTGTCGATCGGTTGCAGTTATCGTTCCGATGGAAAAGTTCGTATACCGCCCGAGGACGGCGAGTATATAACTCGAATTAGAGTTAGCCCAAGTGTCCACGCGGAAAGTAGTTTAGCCGCGCGCGAGGAGGGACGAAAGAAAAAAAGAAAAAGAGCCGGGAAATGGCTTCGGAAAGATCGGAAGTATATGTGTGAACGAAGGTCCTCGCGCTAGAGCAAACGTGACGCGTGCTGCGGTAACTTTGAGAGTAAGGGCTGGGGAGATGTGACTCGCTCGGTTTAGCTACACGGGGGTCAAAGTGGCGGGATGATTTTATATACATACATATTTTTTCTTACCCCGCGCTTGGATGGAGCGATCGGTTGGAAATTTTAGACGTGTCGCTCGGAAAACGATCTTTGCCGTCCTCGCTTGTAAAAACTTGCGCAAACGAGCCATTGGCTACGTGTACGAGTGCAAGAGCGCGAGCGAGTAGGTGTAGGGATGGGGGAAGTCAGCCATCGGCGAAAGAGAGATCGAACGCGGGGAAGCAGGGTAATAAATAACTACAAGAAGATGAAGAAGGGAGGGGGGGGGGCGTGCTGCCCCCTCGGGGCCCCTAAACCTAGAGCCGTGTATACACTACGCGTCGTCTCTCCTTTCACTCCGATTCCCCATATTATGTAGTGCGTAGGACATACATATATACACACACACATAAAAGATGGGAGCACAGCGCAAAAGAAAGCCGGGGGCCGCCCCGGCAATTATATCATCGCTCGGTGCGGGCGCACGCGAAATGTTTTATTGTACCCTTGGTGGTGGCGGTGGGGAAAGGAATAAGCGAGATCGAGCACCTGACGGTGCACGCGCCCCGAGGCTTTGCCTCTCTTTCTCCAACTGGCCTAGTTTCCTCGTTTTCTACCTACCCCTGATGCTCAATGTTCGGCCGATGAATTTGCGCGCACAAGCTCTTAAGAGCTCGTCACTCCCCACCCTTGATTGAGCTTGTTTGGACATTGTTGTAGAACATACTCGTGAGCGAGAACGACGTCCATTGTTTGGTTTTCCTCGTTCATCGAGATCTGATTTCGTATACGCAACGAGCAAGTGAAACGACACGCTTGTACGGAAAAGCGTAAAATTACCCTGCAAAAGGCACGAGGTAATTGACTCTGGTACAAGTACACCGGTTGATAGATTGCGTGCCGGTTCAGTGACTAAGTATATAAATACCCAACAAAGTGCGTGCACCTATATAATATACGCTACGTCTCCGCTCGTAAGATCGCGACACGTATGTTATATCCTATATAGAAGCTAGCATCCACGTCATGTATATACATATACATGTGGATAGGTGCTTCGACTAATTTCGTAATCCAGACTCGCGCTCTACTTACTAATTGCTCACTAAAGCACGGCAGATCCAATCTTCTCTGCTCCGCTGCTGCCTCATCTATACTTACGCACGTGTTACATGTACTTACACGTTGTGCGCAGTGCGTGCGAGTAGGCGACGTGATTTCAAAATCTAGACTGACTCTGCGGGCTATATATATATGTGTGTGTGTGGGTACCTTAATAACGCGTAATTACGTGAATTTCGCTGCCACTGCGTGTCGGATTGATGAAGCCACTGCAATCGAATGGTGTACACTTAAAGTAGCGAATGGGTTTTTGAAAAATCTAAGAAAAAATCGCTCATCCATCATGTTACTAGTAAAAAAAAAAAAAAGGTGACATTGTTATGTTATGCGTATCGTAGAAACACACGATGGCAAGGGGGGGTGGACACGACATGATACGGGCTCGTTCTCAATTTCGCTCGTGCATTATTCGGGCAGGTCGTTTCGCAGCCGCTGCAAACGATTATTGCGCGAGTCACGCGAGATTGGGTCGAAAATACGTATACATCCTCCCCCCCCCTTCCGCACAGGCGCAAATTGACCGTTAATTAATTAAAAATGAAGAGACCGTGGAAGCTACTCTCCCCTCGTGCCGAGTCAGCCATCCCTCGGTCTTTGGTTAATCGGGTTGGATTAACTTGGTTACGGGCCCCAAACCCCCCACCGCTTCCGTCATTCCTCTCGATCTTCCTCGCCTCTCTTGGCGCACAAGTGCCGTATCATGACTATACCATACAGGTATGTACAATGAGGGGAGTGACTTTTCGCGAGTATCCGTATAATCCGATGTAAAATCAGGTGCGCTCACTAATAGCGGGTCGAAGGGGAGGGAATGAGCCAATAGCCTCCGCTGAAAAGTAACGGGGGTTGTATCGATTTTTAAATTGCGTGATAAATAAAATTAGCGGGAAGAAGAAAAGGGAGGCGGAGGATAGCGTTCTAATAAACCTTGTATCAATTTTTGCCTCGTTACCCGTTGCCTGATTTTCTCATCTGATTTACGTCCCCCCGCGCGCACTGTCTTCCCTTCCTTTCTTCTGGTTCCTTGCATCCGCGGTGCACCAGCACGGGTAATCCGGTTAGGAAAAAAAGAAGGGGGTGGGATTCTGATTCGCCGGAGTATACCTATGGTTCCCTCTGCGATTTGTGCTCGTTAAAAATCATGCGACGCTCGTTCATCAAACTTTTAAATTTTCCACAAAAAAAAAAGGGGGGGGAGGTTTAAAACGGGGACGAGGAAGCCTCGGTCAAGCTCCGGTTGAGGTATAAGTGCGCGAGCGGTGCGAGAGTTGATAAAGAAATAAAGAATCGCCAAAGTTCGCGTCGAACCCCCGTCCCCCCCTGGTACGCGTCCCTGGGGGCCTTATGACTTAAAGTCTCCTTACTACGTTAATTCTGAACATTAACAAAAGTCTCGCTGAAACTCGCCGGGGCCAACTTTGCTCGGGTCCTCCCGGGGGGACGCGAGCAGTCCGGGACTTGTTAATGAAAAAAAAAAAAAAAAAAAAAAAAGAGTACAATAAGTGCCCGGAAAAAAGAGGGCAACTTTTCCTCCGCGATTCTTAATTTTCGCCGTCACTCCGTGCACCCCCCCTTTTCTTCTTTTCTTTTCAAACGAGCGAAATTGATTTTCGTCCGAGTACGTCTACTTTTCGGTCAACCAAACAGAGACCCACCTCCTCGTGGATGGTACGGAAGTAAAAGTTTGCGGAAGGACTATATATATAAACAACACCAGTGGCGAAACGAAAAAAACAAAAAATTTTTCAATATCAGTCACCACGGCACCTTGACATATCCGCGACAAGGGCGGCGACAAATAATGCTCGATCGCGCTGAAAATTAAAGGAAGGGAGCAGTTTGGAAGCCACTCCTCCCTAGGGGGACTCTCCGAGCGAGAAATGATCCCGCCACTGGACACGGCCTACTTTAGGCCTTTTGTTTATTTTTTAAAACTGGACCAACGCATTAATATCCATCCACCAGGTGCCACGCTTAAAAAACCTGCCGAGCCGACGGTTACACCCTGACTGCACTGCGGAAAATCAGCGATTCGAGTAAACGCCTCGACCTCCCCGGAGCCCTCCGCAACCTTTCTTCCTCGGGTGAACTGCTTACGAATTCCCGGCGCGAAGGCAATCGCACTTACCGGCTTGGCAGGCCACCCGGACGGACGGACAGCGAGGCTCGGAACAATTACGCGAGAGGGGGAGGGGGGGGGGCGTGACCGGAAGCCGAATCAAAATCACCAGAAGCACGTATATACATCGAGCCGCTCATCCGGAACCCACGTAGTGTAGCCAACGCGCACACCCGGGGCCCTCCCACGAGGCTGGAATTTGGTTCGATCGGCAAGCTCTGCTGTGATTAGGCTCCTCGTGTACCGATCATTCGGGTGGTTTACCGATCTCGACGACCACCCCTTGATTGACGCTCTGAGTATTTATATATACATCGGGCTACCGAGGTATTTTATTTGGAACTCGTTCGCGACAATTTTATACCAATTTAGTTGGACATAGCTCGAGCCATCTGACGTGTCGGTACAACAAAGCTACGATACGAGACACGCTCCGCTACATATATACACTCCGATGCACCATGTAGATGCTTGTATAACCCCGGGGATCGGAAAAGGAGTTGATAAATGTCTCGCGAAGCTCCTCCTCATTATTGTTGCTGCCGCGTGTTGACTGTAATTCAAGAAAGGGCTTCCTCGTTTGATTGGGTTATGGCGCGTGTGTTCCAAGTATAATTCCCGCGAGCTCAAAGTCCCAAAACTTTGGTGGGAAGGTACACGTCGTAAACTTGGGGCCGAGCAAAGACGGCTGCCTTACGGCGAAAATCACGCGCGACACGCGTATACGTACACACCGTGGCCCGCGGCGACTTTCCTGAAGGGGTGACGTTTGCCCTGTGCTCCGCTGCGGCGCGTCACCTGCGGGCAAAAGCACGTGCCAGGGGGAGAGAGAGGAGCCGACGTTCGGGGCAAACGCGATGTGACGCGAGTAACCGAGTGGCTAATTGAATGAAGCGGCGCCTCGTCTCTCTCAGGAGCGCCAATCTCGCTCCTCTGCCCGTCACACGTCAGAATTTCGCTGCTGACACCAGCGGCGTGAGAGAATCACGTGTACACACGCGGTAGTGACGCGAGGACGGGGGAGCCGAGCGAAATTTCATTTCCACAGGTGTTTATTGGATCGCGCGCGGGAGGGATTCGCCGCGTGTCAAATATGGGTTGCGTGATTTGTTTTTTTTTTTTTTTACCTATCCGGATAAACTCGATTTTCGGAGCGAGCGGCTTCGTTTGCCCGAGTGCTGGATTCATATTTCAGAGTCGCATCGGAATAATGAGCAGCGCGGAGGACGAAAAAAAACGTACACCCTCCAATTACGAGCGAAGGAGCCCCTGCTCGGACAGCCAGTGATTTATACATATCGAATGCATCGGCACCACGTACAATCTCCCTTTGGATGCGAGGCGTAATTATTATACACGCGCGTGTACGCGAGAGAAGAGTGACACACTGCTTTGTCATTAATAATCTGCAGCAACGAGGCGCAAATGGGCGGATTCTCGCCGGTGGTATTATTTCGGTATCGTTTATCACCGCGCCTTGAGCCTCGCCGATGCGAACCATTGGGTCGGATCGTTTTTTTTCCCCCCAAAGAAAAAGGAGCTTTCGATGATTTCGTGGGTAACTTTTTTTTACACCCATCGTCAATCCGATGAGACAAATGTGATTCGAACCCGGTGTAAATGACAACATCGAGCCTTTCAGCCCAAAAATCAGTAGAACAGAGCGTTTTTGGTCGGACGTCGAATGCGTGTATTTGCATTAATTGTACAGCGTACGCTTGGGCTCGAAGTGTAAAATGAATTAAAAAAGCATTAAAGCTACACCTGGAGACGGGAGGCGGTAAGTATACACACGCGCGTCCAGCGCAAGGAAAATAATTCTCCAGTGGAAGCAAAAGGATAAAACAAAGGAAAAGAAGGGAAAGAAAAAAAAAAAAAAAGTGTGAAATAGACACAGCTAGAGTGGAAGATAAAAAGGCGAAGAGCAGGAGCGCAGTGGAGTATATATGTGTATAGAAAAGAGCAGCGAGCGAGGAAAGGAGGAGGCCTAACTGCGAGGAGGGGGGAAGGAAGCGGGGCAGGTATAAGGGAGCGGGAGGCTTATATGAATGTTAAAATAAGTTTGAAATTGTCGAGGACAAGTTCGGCCCCAGGGGAGCAGAGGGGGAGAGAGACCCGGCCGAGTAATTCCGCAGCCCCGGCAGTTCGTTCCTGCAGGCCCTTCGACGTGTATCCCTTCCCCCCCCCTCCGCTTCTCCAGTGCACGACCAAGACACTCTTCCCATACATATATTCTCGCTCGGCTAAGCCTCGTACCTCGTGATACGCCGTTATCTGTCTCTCCGATATACTTTTGCCGAGGGGCCAGACGGAACTACACACGCGTGATCAACGCCCGCCAACCAAGGGCGGTTTGCATCTGTTTATACGAGCTGTTTACATAAATTTGCGAACAACACAGGGCCTCGATGCTTTCGTCCCTTCTTTCTGCTTCGTCTTCTTCTTGAATTTAAGTGACTCGCAAAACACGCCCCACCCACTGCCAGATTACGCTTTTTAGGGAACTTGACATGCAAACGACCAGAGAGTAATTGACAAAGCTTTTTCCCGATAATCAGATGATTGGATTTAATTGGCGGCTCTTCGGCGAGCACGTACAAGTTTTACTTTTTTTTTTTTTTTCCTATTGACACGTGTCCCTCTCCTCCCACCTGCGATAAGCGTATGCATCGGTATATGAGATATGCTTGCGTGCGAGCGTGGTATACTTACGCGTGAGGGGGAGGCGTGGACGGGATTTACATAAGATTATGCGACGCGTCGCGGGAGGAGGGATCGAAGAAAGTGACAAGCGGCTGGTGTGTGTACAGGGGGGGGGGGTGCAGGGCTCTCCTGGGTGCCCTCGTCTTGAGTTGATAATTAGAATAAAGCCTCGACGTCACTTCCTCGCTCGCTCGCGCGTATTACTCATTTCCGCGCGCGTCGCGGGGGTGGTGATTTGACAGGAAGGGCGTGCGAGGATGCAACGGTGGACGTTTGACGAAGGGGTTTCGCGAGTGTCGCTTTTGCTCGTTTGCATACGATTATTGGCTTGGTCGACCATCTGTGCGTTCATTCAACTATTTATTTACGTAATTAACACTCGTTGTTATAGTTTTTTGGATACGTGATATTTGTATTTCATCGGTGGGTAGTGATTGATGGGAATGTTTTTTTTTTTTTTTTTTTTTTTTGCATGATGCATGATCGATTATATCAGGACAGCATACCCTTGGGTGATTAGAAAGTGTGGAATATATGTTCGGCTATTTAGGTCGGATGGTAAAAGAGACGAGCAACGAAATTTTTCTGAGGAATTGTAGGAATTTTCGTATGAATTGTAGTACCTGTAACTTTTGACCCACACTTAGAAATTATGACATCATAATCTTCGTCGGGCATAAGTATTTTTTAACTAATTGAATGTATTGCAAAAAATATACACACAGATATGGGTGGTGTTTTTTTGACTATGAGACATCGTATTAGTTTGGCAGATGATTTTTGATAATTTAAAGTAGCAAAATTTAATTTTGTTCTCCTTTAGGACTACAAAATTATTTTGTTAAATAATTTTATAAATATATATAGTTCGGTTCACCAATGAATTTTACTGGATTATGAAAATGTCAAATGAGCGTATAAAGTTAGAAAATTAAAGATAACGCAAGATGAGACAGAATTTACGTGAAAATCATACGTACGCTCCGCAAAGTACACTCAATCTACTCCTATGAGCGTGTAGAGGTTTGTAGAGTACATTTTTCCACAGTTGCCTCGCAATTTCCCGTCAAATTACGATTACGACCCGTCACTCGTACAGTAAACCCGTACTAAAATAATATCCCGAGCGTAAACACTCGACTTTGGTTTTTTTATTGCCCAAAACACGTACCGAGCAAAATTTATCCTTCCAACCGGCCGCTTTGTTGAATCTCTCCCGCGAGCAGCCGGCGAATTTTGTATTTGATATTCATAGTCTGAGCGAAAATTGAGCACAATAAAGGTTTACACGCGGCGTCGTAAAGTACGCACGCCTCCGTGCCTCGATGCTAATTTAAGCACCCCTCCCGCGCTGGTGCTATCTTTCACGCAAATCTTTTTTTTTTTTTTTGCTTACCTTACACACCAGCTTATATCCCATTTCAGTCCGTGGCGCCGACTATTTCTATGGTGCTACCATCTCGTCGATGGGAGCCTTCACTACGCTCTTGTTGCGCGGGGAATGCGTACCGGCTGTGGGTAAGCATCCTACTCCAGCTTGTGGTTACCATCCGTCGGTTCTAGTTGCCAATTTTAAAAAATTTTACACCAAGTTTGCGCTATTTTCACCAGAGGAATCAACAATGCGTAATTATATTTTCGATTTTGTTGTTTACAGTTTGCATATACTTTTAAAACAAAATATCTCGACAAAAACAGTTACATTCACTCGGTAGGCTCGTATACGCCAAAAGTATCAAAATTCTCGTTTTTCACCGAACCCCGATAAATTTACCATGAGAGAGTTGCTGTAACGTAAATACAAAAAAAGAAGGAACAAAAAAAAAATCTAAATTCAAAAGTGAAAGTATCAACCACCAGCAACAATATGCTCCCGTACTCGGCAACTGCGCGACTGTTGTTAAACAATGCAGCGAAATTCGTCACAGCACCGACGGCTAACCTATTGCACACGAGTCAAATCAATCACAAGAAAAAATCGTGTCGATGCGGACCCAAAAAAGTGGCGATGGTAAACAAATAAACAAATCATCTATTACCTGAAAACTTATCTCTTCATCTCGAGATAACACCGGGGTAGTAGAGACCAACGCGTCGATGCGCGATACACCCCATCGTATGTATACAAGCATCGAATGTATAGGCAACAAATCTGATGTGGCGATCGACATCATTCCCGTGGGAAGCTGTTTTTGCACCCACTGCCCATCCGTGTCACCCGCGTTGTTTTTTTCCTCATTCCGATTCACGAACCGATACGTTTATAAAAAAAAAAAAAAAAATAGATCCTCTGCGGCTGCGGTGTACTGGACGGCACGGAGGTCTCGGAGGCCGTGTCGGCGATGATCCACCTGAGCCACAAGGGCTACGAGACCCGCTTCTTCGCACCGGACATAAAAATCTGCTCGCCCATGAATCACCTGACGAAGGACGTCGAGGCCTGCCCCGACAAGAACGCCCTGGTCGAGGCCGCGCGCATAGCTCGGGGTAACATCAAGTCGCTCTGCGAGTGCTCGGCGTGCGAGCACGCGGGCCTCGTCATTCCCGGTGGTTTTGGCGTTGGGAGGACACTGTGGGTACTTTTTACACCTTCTTTTTTTTTTAAAACTTTTTTCAACTTATCGATTTCCTCTTCATCTTCCGCAGGAGCGATTTTGCCGCCAAAGGCTGCAACTGCGTGTTGCTCCCCGATTTGATTAGAATCATCGAGGAGTTCAATTGCCAGGACAAACCGATCGGCGGCATCTGCATAGCGGCAGCGTTGATCCCGAAGGTTCTCAAGGGAGCGAGGGTGACTCTGGGGAAGGACTGTGAGTATACATTTTTGTTCCCTGAAATTCGGGATCCAAATGAAAATGACGCCTCGTTTGTACATAAGTTTATGTTTTATTTACAAAAATTACCATTTAAAAATTACATGTATACATAATATATAATATTATAATGATATTTGCGTAAAGTTCTCGTGATCTTCCATCGGCGCGTCCGATCGATGCGCTCACCACGCGTGATCGTTAATAACAACAAAAACAACAGGTCCCAAGGAACGGTACGTCAATTCGGAAGCGATAGAGCAGGCGAAGTCGATGGGGGCCAACATCGACATGCAAGACGCGAAAGGGGCGACCGAGTGCAAGGAACACAACGTCTTTACTACCCCGGCGTTCATGGACTCTTGCGCCACAAATGCCGACATTCACGAGGGCATCGGCAAAATGATATCGATGATGAGTAAAATAATGAAGTAGCTCGTGGGACGGCTGTTGTTGCCGAGCGCTGGCCGTGGATACGATGAAAGATCACTCGAAGGGTACATGACATGTGTGTGTGTATAGATGGTGATCTTACAAAATTAACGTGGTACATCTACATTTTTTATGTTGTACGGTTTTGTCTCGACACCGCCAATTCATGGGAGGGGGCAAATTATTGTTTTGCTTTCGTAAGTGTAGTTATACTCTTGGGTTTTTTTTTTTTTTTTTTCTTCAAATTTTACTCTGTGTGTAGGGGTTTCCAATGTTTTTCGCTCCACGGATATAATATCTACGTCTATCGCTACAATATATAGTCAACAACAAACATAATAAAAATGCACACAGGATCTTTCACGAGTTCTTTTTTTCTTCTTGATATTTTTGATACTCTGATATATCGGTATTTTTTGTACAGTGAAATTGTGAGTTCTATGGTAAGAATGTGAATAAATTTTTTGCAATTACTTTATTTCATTGATTTTATTACAAAGATTTAAAAAAAAAAAAAAAAAAAAAGAAGGTAATGACGCGTGTTTCGAAAATGTTCTCCCTGTACGGTTATAATACAATGAGCGGTAGGTTTTGCCACCCACGCGTTCTAGTTAATGGGCTGCTCGAGATCTTGTCTCCCGGCGAAGGTCAGCGCAGTAGCCGCGGAATTCCAAGGGCGCTTCGCTTGCATACCTACAATGCGCGGAGTTCCGTCGCTATTATACTAGTGTAAGTATTTGCTCTGCTTCTTTTTTTTTTTTTTTTTTTTTTTTTTTTTTTCGATTAATCTGTTTTCTCTTTCTCTCGTATTTCGCATGTACATGAGATATTTCGTTACTCAACGACAATCGCTAACTTGCTCGTAATTACGACGCGTTTTTTTTTGTTTCGTTTTTGCTTCTCATGTATGTAATTTCACATTTCTGGTGTACAATAGTAGGATGTATGTATATGTAGTTTAAAAAAGCAGTATTTATTGCGTAGTAAATAAAATTTCAACTTGGCGGAAAATGAAAAAAAACTCAGTCTTGGAACTACTTTTTTTTTTTTTTTTTTTTTTTTTTTCGATTTTCGATAAAACTTCAAACTCGATAGGTAGATTGTCGCTTTTTAAATATTCAAGAAATTACATATAGTGTAGGGTAGATGAGCTCTATAGATAAATACACTCTAAACTTGTATAAAAATAGTGGTTGGAAATTTTCGCGATACTCGCGCCGTTCGGAAACCACGCGAATATCGCCCAAAAATCTCCGTCTGATACAATATACAATAACCATTCCATATCGACAATTTTTCTTAAACACTAATACGTACGCATACAGGGCAGCAGATCGAGAAATCACAAATGGATTTCTGACGCCGCAAGAAATGACGATGATTATGATGATGAAAAATGCGAAAGACATCACTTGTGGTGTGTGTATATGATAGGCACGCGGGGCATTTTTTTTCTTTCGATTCCGATATACTTTTTCGCGCGAGGCCTCGGGAAGGAAAAAAAAGGTGTCATCTGACTTTTCGAAAGTCGGAAAATGGACCGTCACGAGCCAAACAAACCCACTTCCAAATGCCATGAACGATCGAAATGCAAAGGTCATCACACTCGATCGTCCGCGAATGAGAATTTTTACAGCATTTGATAAAGGGATCCTTCCACGTGACAACAAAAAAAAAAAACTCGGTTCGCCGCGATGAAACTAACAAAATGACCGGTGAAGGGAAAAAAAAAAAAAAAATGACAACACGTTTGACAGTATAGGTACATGAGCTCATCGTCGCGAGCGAGTAGCTCAGCTGAGCGCGAGCAGGGGCTCGATGGTCATGCGCGACTTTCTGGCCTTCTCGTCCTGGTACTTCTTGATCTTCATCAGTTTCCTCTTGCCCTGGCTGAGCTTCTTCTGGGGCGGCGTCTCCGTCGTCCCGGCCTCCTCCTCCTCCTCCAGCATCCTCAGGGTCTCGATGATGTTCCTGGGCTGGTCCACCGGCGCCCGACCCGCGCTGCTGCCGTTCTTGTTGGCGTAGACGACCGACAGGTGGGAGAAGCTCGACTTGGGTGGCGCTGTTATATCGGCAAAGTCCCGGAAGTTGGCGAAAAAGTCACCCCCGTGGACGGGCTGGGGCTTCGGGTTCTTGTAGTAGGAGGGCCTGGCCCGACCTGCCCCGTGGTAGAACGGGCCGTAACCTGGCGCGTCCTCCAGCCCGTACTCGTCGGTCTCCTTGTCCTCGGGGTAGTAGGTGCCACCACGGATGACGCCAAAGTTGCCCGAGCCCAGGATCGCCGGCTGGTGGCCCTCCTTGGCCGAGGAGGCGGCCACGGCGTAGGGACGGCTGTCGCGCTGGAAGTAGCCGAGGAAGCGACTCGGCCGGTAGCGCTGCTGTTGCTGTTGGTGCTCGGTGAAGGGGAGCCGAGGCCCGCCGAACAGCTCGGCGAACGACGGGAAGAAGTTCTGGCTGTCGGTCTCGAGGCTGCGCTCCTCCTCGCGCTCCTCCGGCTGGCCGGAAGCTGTGGGTGTCGACGAGGAGGATGATGTCTCGGTGGATTCGCTGGAGGTCACCTGGATGGAGGTTTGGGCCGGCCGCATTGCGACTATGGTCATGTGGGGCATGGTGGGCCGCTCGGACTCGTCGCGATGCTGGTGGTGCAGCGGTGGTGGGTCCTCGGGCTCGTGTCTGTCGTCGGCGTGGGTGCTCTCAGCGCCGTCCGGCTCCATGTACATGTCCGAGTCGTCCCCGTCATCGTAGGCCTCCTCCGCGCCTCCGGTCTCCGATGCCGCTGCCTCCGAGTCCTGCAAGGGAACGTTTTGTACTCGAGCGCATACGTACTGTTGCGTTTGAAGAAAAAAAGGGCAACACACGGTTTAAGGTACGTGTCCACCCTCGAGCTCCTTAAGTACCAAAGGGAACTGTATGAATAGTGTATATAACTATAACGTTCGCGTGTACGAATTGAGTAATCGAACCACAACTAGATCGTTTGAAGCACTTATTTTTTAAAGCTTACACGTAATATATATAATAACTCAAACGAAATACCCAACCATACAAAAACGTCACCTCTTCGTCCAACGAGGGGTAAAAACATTTGGGAGGCAGAAATTTGTCAAACGAGACCCAGAAATTTTTTAATCCGGTAATCCCTTGCACGTAATATCGTTGAATCCCCTAACGAGACCGGCATATTTTTCGAGGCCAGTCCAAGTGCAAACAGCCACTCCAAGCGCGATGAGAGAGAGAGAGCGTTTATTGCCTGTCCGTAGTGTAGGTACACGCGAAAAAAGGCACGGCGACCGGGTGATGGAATTTTAATTGCAGCCGGACAGTTTAATTACAGGCGCGCTCGCGCGTTTTCTTCTTTTTGCCCTATCTTTGACTCCCCCTTTGGTTTTGTACTTTCTCACCCACACGAACAACCATGGCAGTTGACGAGCCTCAAATAAAGCGCATATCTTACACACCCGAGTGGAGGCGAACAACAGTTGCAACACGCCGGGCAGGCGCGCCTATAGTATTGTTACGAATCTGCTGGGTCTGTGTGACGGTACGACTGTCTCTTTCTACACCGCGAGTTTGCATTAGACCGGACAAATAATGTTTTTTGAGGATAGGAGGACACACTTTTTCTTTCCCATCAGTCCTCACTATCCTCTACACGGGGATGCTGAACAATTATCGATTTGATCGTTACTTGGTTGCAAAAAGTAAGTTTGATTGGTACCTTTTGTTGCGTTACATAATGCACGATGCAATAGATCGCGGTTTTGGTAACTATATACGGGTAACAATTCACAAGAACCAACGTTATTTGTTTCGACACCACGAGCCGAAACATTGCTCATGCACTTCGGATCGTGATTACCGTTATTGTATTTATGAAGAAATGGGATACTATCGTTGCTCTATCAAAATAACGCGGATGATTGAAAAATTGCCCGCTATTGTATTCAATAAAATAATTCAGGTAAGTAATAGTTGCAACTCTGAGTGTGACTTTTTTTCTGAGCTTATAGTTTATAATTACCAAGAAAAAAAAAAAAAAAAAAAAAAAAAAATTCATTCCACCTCCTCCGGGCTCTAATTCACGGTCCCACGTGAAAATTTTCCCCTCGCCTTGGCGTTTTCTTATTTTAGAAAACAGATCTCTATTTTGCAAAGCCCTAACGAGGCGACTCCAGTCACCTTCTTGGAACCGATCTCTCGCCGATTTCAATGTATCTGCATCCAAGACAAATTGTGATTGCACATAGGTCGTGGGACAGAGCACCGAGAGATTGATGATCGTCGCGAGGTAGCTTCGGTGTACGAGAGTATGGCCACGGAGATAGTTTGATGTCTTTTTTTATATCGCGGCTTGTATACGTACGGTTTCCGGTGTGTAGGACTCGGGAGTGATTTTTAGTGCCTCCTGTATGCATATATAAGTATCGCGTTGCAAATTGCCCCTCGTTTTGCCTCTATTTGTACAATAATAATCCCCGCGCGATTAAAAGCTGCGAATTTTAGTCGTAAAATTTTTTTTTTGGAATTACGGCGGCCGGGGTATCACAGGCGAACAAGATTAATGCGGCACTTAATGTCTCGCGGTGTAAGTTATATGAATATCGAGGGGCATAAAAGTTGTATACTGGAAGACGCTGTATGTGCATGGAATACAGGTGTAAGAGAAAAACGTCCCGTGTGTACTCTTGAATCTCTGCGATTACGTGATCCCTCGGTGATATGGTTTAGAAATCGCTTGGCAGGTATATATCTTCTTCCTGGATTGTATATTTTCAAGTGTCTTTATTAAGTTGAGCGCGGGTAGGTAATGTAGGTATATGGGATTTTCTTCCCATAATTCATCTCGCAGGGCCTAATTCGTTTATGATTGCCGTAATTTCAAGAGAAAATTTACGATTCGGTGCAATTTGCTCCTTTCGTCCTACGTTTTGATGGAAGTTATTAAAACGATTTTACCAGTTATTTCCGATTAGGCCAACGGCGTTTCGATCAAATCGTGTAACTAAAATAATGAAGATCCCAAGAGATGCGCTAATTGTTTTTTACTTCCTCAAATAGAAAAAAAAAAAAAAAATTGCACTGCATCCGTATAATATGAGACATAACAATTGATATTTTTTCTCATTTGTATTTAAACCGGTACACAGTGTATGGTTCAAATCGTCTATATCATAAATTATAACCAGTCCTCGTAGGATCTCTACATTACTTTGAAATTTTTTCTTATTTACATTTTAATTTATCCAATACATTTTGAGAAAGGCTGATGAGGACAAAAGATTATTTTTCCTTTGTATGATTAATTTTATTAATTTATTTATATTGTCAATGGCGTCTATCTGCCTTTTGAGACTAAAAAATAAAATATTTTGCAACAGAAATTAGTTACATTTTTTTTTTGTTAGATTTCATCATAATTTTTCTCTCTTAAATTAATACTCTCTTTCGGTAAAAATTATAATTCAAGAAGTTTCATAACATGGTAACAATAAACTTTTACAACTTTATATCCAAAGAATCAGATAAAGAATGTGTACTACAAGAGCTGCACCGAATCCCAAATCGTTTCGTAAGCGCGTGCTCACAATACTTTTCTCGGATACCAAACTTATATTCAACCACCCGAAAATCGAGGGCTAATCGTCGAAAGATCCGATCCCGAATGCTTTCTATGAATCGCGTAACGCAATCGACCGATTCTTATCCTTTACACGCACATATACACAGCTGTATAGTTCGTGGGATGCAGAATTTATGATTTTATCGCTCCACGTACCGCCGATCGAGATTCCTCTACTATCCACGCTATCGATGTCGAGCACTAGCGCGCCCACACGTGTACATTATTGTATTGTTCTCCACAATCGAGAATCGCTCAGTGCCATACCGATGCCCCACAAAAGTGACACTACGGATGTAATATCTGGTTTTCTGCCCCCTCCCCCCCTCTTTTTATTTTCCCTTTCTTACAGAGCAAAGAAAATACGTCGTTTGTATGTATATATGCATGGATACTTTACCTCGTAACCGGTTCTTGACTGCTGGGGAACGGTAGCTCCATCTGAAACAAAAGAGAAGGTTCGTCTCGCATTAAATTAAATTTCGCACTAAACTCGCGCGCCAACGCGGGTGTAGTATATTAATGTTGGAAAAGTGCACGTAAGCGTACAAGTATACACGCGTGTGCAAAGGTAACTTTCACTGTCATTTTTAGTGCTGTTTATTGCAAGGAAGTCCCATTGTAAGGCTATACGTATATATACACGCGTATATACTTACTCTTGTTTATGGATAAAGCAAACGAGGCGTTTTAGAAAACGTAAATTTTTTTTTTTTCGCCCTTAAAAATCATTCGGTTACGTCGAATCGTCGCTAATTACCACAATACCTGTATATCAAGTCCCATTTCCGTGCCTTTGCTATTGGGAAAAAAAATATCCAAAGGAAGTGCCCGAGTTCACGCGATTCGGACATAAATCACTCACAACTCGGAGCCAATGCAATTAAAACCATTTTTATTTTACTTTTTTTTTTTTTTTTCATCGTCGACATGATACACCATGGATATTTTTATGAACTAAATTCGACGTCCATTAAAAATATTCATCCCGCAATCACGTAAACGACGAATCGCATTAAATCCTATCGCCGTTAAACGGTCATTAACGAGCGTGTCTTGTAAAATACCTCCTCGTGGGTTGTGGGGGTATACTTCTTTCGTCACCCAGTCGAGCTCAGGATGCCGGCAAGTGTGGAGGACGTAAACAACGTCGATTAAACGCACCAAATAAATTTGAAAACCGCACAGCGCGTCTCCATTATTACAAAAACTCATTATCTTTTTACGAGCCCCCCCCCCCCTGTAAGCGAAACAAAAGACGCTATTTGCGCGATGTGTATGTGAATAATGTGCTTACTCGTCGGTAGGGGGGGGAGGGAGAGGGCACATGCAAATACGATCGAGGCGAAGGCCCGTCGATCCAGCGGCGCGTAAATTATCATTACGAAAGTGACAATGCCGCGGCAGTGGTATATGTTATGGTGAAAAAACCCGCGAGCCTTTCCCAACGCTCCTCCTTTTTCTTCTCCGTATGAGTTTGCATTATTCATTTTCCATCGACATTTTTTCCCCTCCTCCTCGTTACGCGTATTATTCCCTCTTAGGCAGGTGCTGATGTTGTTATTACACGAGAGAATCGTATACGTCGATGCGCCTCCTTTGTGGCCTCATTTTTCAATGACACGATGCTCTCGCCCGTCGATCGCTCGCTGCTAGTTGTCTCTATTATGCGAATAATACAAGATATCCTATTCATGGGTTGTACACATTTTTAGCTTTTTTTTTTTTTCCTTCGCCGAGGAGCTGCGTGCGTGATAGGTACAAGGGCAATCATGGTATCCCCGGCATGTAACGGCAGACTAATCAACCTTGACTCACTCCTTTCAACACAGTATTATTTTTCAATGGAATATATTTTTTGTGAATTAAATGTACAAGCTGGTGAGCATTGAAAATAGTTGAATATTTCAGCAACGCCACTCTACGCGAGAAATCAAAGTTTTTGAGATTCCGAAAACAATATAGGTGCATCCCAACGCGTTTATCGGTAAATTAAAGAAGCCGTAAACACCATCCTACCGCGCTATGGTTTCTCAATTAAATCTTATACCTTTCAATGGGCAATTAATATTTTTTTTTATCCCCTTGTAGATTTCCAAATCTCCATTTCGCCAACGTAACCCAAGCACCTACTTCGCCTGTAGTAACAAAATATTATATCCCCTCTGTGCGAGGCACGATTGAAAAACCATTGACTCGAGCTTAGTTTTCGTGCAAATCTTTATTTTCGCCTCCTCGCGCTTCCTCGCTATCATCGCCAACGATCTGTCGGCTCATAGCCGTATCCCTTTCCTCGTCCGTCACTCTCTGGTGCTTATTGCCGAGTCACTCGATTTACACAAAAATATCACGTGCCCATGCGAGTCGCTTTCTACGCGCGTAATTTAGTCGCGTTTGCATTACTTTCTACGATCGCCGGCTCTCCGTGGATTTTCCACGGCACGGGTCAATCAGTTGCCACGGACCACGACTGTTTATACCCATACACGTGCATGCCTCGTGAATCTCGCGGGGAGTGCTTTCACCGGTGAATCGACGGAGAAGTGTATACGATGCTCGCATCTAATCGGGAGGGAAAAAAGAGCCGTATCGCTTACTAAGGCTGCGGTGATTGAAAAAAAAAATAAAATAAAAGTAATAGTGCTGGAGGCTGAGGAAAGAAAAACTGGTGGCAGCGGCGCTCTTTGGGATGTATAGAGGCTTACGGGGGTGGGAGGGGATCGGTTTTATACGCACCGAGTCTTTTCTCGTGCTCCCACGTGGCACGAACGAGGAAGTGATTTACATCGAAGACCGGCGCTTGCCGTATTTTCCGATTTTTTTCTTTCCCCCTTTTCTCGAGCGATCGTTCCATCTTTATGATTTTCCGCGAGCGGGTAATATCTGCGCTGGTGCGGAATCGTGCATCGAGCGCGCGTTGTAATGCATCGGATTTTACTTTCTTGCGCGACCTACTGGTATACGAAGGGACTGCGGAGGGACGAGGCAACTTTTTCAATATCAACTTTGCCGAGTTTTTGGGCTTTTTTTTTTATGTATGCGTGGTTATGACAAGCTTGTGAAAAGGCCATTATGACCATTACGTGTTTATATATGTTTTGAGAAAGTGTCCGAGTTTACGGGCTTTTTCGTGATGCTGAAAAAAATTTAATGTCCCGCAGTTTACGGTAGCTTTACTTTAGTTTACTTTGTTGTGTACCTTGGAACACGTGTGTCTATATGTTTTACGTAACTATAAACGGGGGGAAGTGCAATTTTTTTGTTTTTTTTTCAAGTTTATAGCAAAAGTATACACGTGCGATTTTTCCATAATTTTCATTATCCCCAAGTATAATATCTTGTTACGTAAGACGAATCAAGCGAGGGGGTTAAGGATATTCGAAGCGTCGGATCCTGCTTACGTGGGTTGTACATTTTTTAACCAAAAAATAAAAAAATAAACGTAATCAGAAAAATGTTCGTCCCGATCAAGACGCTCCGGGAAGCGATTTCGCAACGCTAGACAGCAGTTTAATTAAGATCCGATTGAGCTGTTAGACTCGACGCGTATTTATTTCTCATCGGTGAGTGTGGAATAATCACGGAAATACAACAAACCGCTTCATCAATGGGAGTTCAATGAAATGTTTTTATTGCATTGCATAGAGGCACAATTTTTCATTGGTGGTATTGTGGACACATAGTAATTAAAAGATGCGGTCTCGCGTGGTATTGTACAAGGAGCTGATAATCAATTTCATTTTAAAAAATGCCGGTGTATACGTTGTGTGCTTGTGATAATGTGTACGTGTCAATCTATATTACATGAAAGATAGCAATGTTTACTGAATAATTTGAGAATGAAAAATAATACGATTGTTTCGGTGACATTTTGGATAATTTTTTTTATTTTCCCAAGGGGAAGCTGAATTTTAAAATTAAAGTACAACTTTACTACTCTGGCAAAAAGGGGTCTATCTGTGTGTTAATGTGCGTAATAGATTATATTTGATGATTCCCACGAACAATATCGATTCAGATTGATATTTTGGTTTGTTTTGTGATTCTCATCACTATCCAAAAAAAATTGGTTCCCCCTTCTTTTTTTAAATTAAATCGATTTTTGATGTTTGGTTATTTTATTTTTCAGCTTTTCATCGCTGTTTCAAGACGTTTCATGTGAGAAAATCTGAAAGATCACAAGATTTCCTGTAAAGAGACGTAGTTGAACAGAAACAAATAAGCTCGTTTGTAGGTTTTGGGTCCCTTGGCTTTTTTTTTTTTTTTTTTTTTTTTACATAGATTGTTTGGACTTTCAAAAAAGTAATTGTTTTTCAAAAAAATCTGAAAAATTATAAAATTTCCTTAAATAACGTTTATTACAAAAAAAATGAATAAATAATAAGAATAAAAAGATAATGTGAGTGTGCGTGAAATTATGCATAAACGCTATACAATTCTTTACACTGATCTCTACGTATTGTAATATCTCATACTTTTGAACACGTATTTTTAATAGTTAATACCCAAAATAAAAACCTTTTTTTTTTTAACTACTCAGTACTGATAAAAATGGTATGATTATTTTCAATCAAATGCCTGGCACTCGAGATAGATACGAATCACCGAATTCCTCAATCAGTTCGACTGTACCTACAGCAACGCGAGCTCTACATTTCACATCGCGTCGAGTGCAACATACATGCTTCCATAAACCGAATTCCAGCGGGTACCCGATGGTTAATCAATTTAGCTTCTGGACCATCGGATAACGCATATAAAATGCTTCTCGTAAATACGATCTACATAGTGTTGATGAAAAACTAGTTGGAGTTATGATAGACCCTCCGGTGCGGGTTATAGCGCGTTTTATTGAGTAACAATGAGGAAAATGTATATACTATGCGTATGTATCGCACCGAAAGTCGCGGTAAAACATCGATTAATCCGACTAGCTGCTGATTTCTCGAAATTACAGATCGAACCATTTGATTAGCTGGAACGCGCGGCTGTCTGAAATTTCGGCTGCAGTTACAGAATTAAGTATAGCTAATAAAACACCATTTATACCGCGTATAAACTCGATGAAACCGCGACTCCAACGTTTTGACGAATTGTTCGCGGAAGTTCGTGCCACCGCTGATTAGTGTTATGTAAATGAGATTTACCTTCATTGAAAACTAATGGTACCGGAGCAACGTAATTTAAAAAACAATCTTGAAAAATGATAGTTTGGAAAAAACAAAACCAAAGTACCTTCGAGATCAAGTAATATTCCCCTCTTTTTGAAAACTTTCAATGAAACTGTGCACAGACGAGCGAACCGAGATCCGCGTGCCGTCACGTATTTCCCAAGTTGCATCGCGAAAACGACTGCCGCGCAGAAGACAAATTTTACGGTCGATTAATGGGACAGGAAACTTTATTACGTATACAGACTCAATTCCAACCGATGCACGTGACCGGAGCGCTCGTTCATCAAATGGATCCAGTGCAGCTTTTTTTTTTTTTTTTTTTCTTCCGCCACCGAGTGACTTTTAGCCGTACGTGCCGAGATTTTTATTTTCCGTAAAAAAGAGAATCAATGAAAAAAAAAAAGTAACAGCCTTCCAGATTGAACGAGTGCTCTCACGTGCGTCGTTTAGCGTGGATGTATAAAGTCAAAACTGGGTACAATTACTTCTATAGAGTAGGTGTACATGCATCGGTGCGCGCTGCTCGTAAAGAAAGCTGCCCGAAGCGTTTACGTGGCACGTTATCGCTCTATTTGCATGATCCGCCGAGTATACCCCGTAAACGGAGCTGAAACTGCGCTCGTGCATGGCTGGGGTAGGAGGTGAGAGACAAAGCGTGGGATGAATTCTGATGGGCGATACGGGACGAGGGAAAACTTGCCAAAGGCCAATCGCGCGTATCCAAAGGTTCGCTGTCGGTGATTGACAGGAGAACTCCATCGTGGGGCAAAACGAGCACTTTTATATTTTTTAACGCTTGTTTATTTTCCACGCGCTCTTGATAAGATACGAGAGCGTCACCAGTCATTCGACACGTAAATTTGAAATATCTAAAAAAAATCTCCCGAGTCTGTCACCTTGAAAACCTCATATGAAAGCCAATTCAACTAAAAAGTCATACGTACCAACGCTAAGCTTAACGCGTTTTCTCGCGTCGGCAATGTGTTGTAATGTTGAATAAAGTTTAGCTGCTCTTAAAAAATAAACTGTTCTCGAAGCACCGCGAAAATATGTTTCACTTCGATTAAGATGGAGATTGGGTTGCATCACACCTTAGACGATTAGCCTTTCGCTCGCATCCTACGATGCACGGCTGTCTACCACTTAAGCTCCTAGAAAATTTGAGTCAGCGAAAATCAAGCCGTCGCGCCGTCGCATATTTTCCTCAGCGGACGAAAGGAAAAAAAAAAAAAAAAAGTTGAAGCATTGTTTCGAGGCGAACAATGCTCGGGGGCTCGTGTGGAGCGTGGAGGAGGGTTCGAAAGGCCCCGGTTGCGACATATTATATTTATGCACACGCGCGAGCCGTAGGTAGTTTTTGTACACACCAAGCGAAGAAGCGCAGACGAGGGGGACGCGGAATATCTCGGCAACAAATACACAAGGAGTGCTCGTGACAATAATAATGGATTGTGTACATGGAAATCTCGGTGACGATGGAATGGGTCGTGGGAGTGCAGGTCACACCTTCGGCTCTCGGAATCGGTTAGCTCGATGCAACTTTAATTGTTGAAAGTTGGAAAAAAAAAATTCATAAATCTGGCTTTTAAACAAGTGTGTCCTTCTGTAGCTGTTTTTGCGTCATCAATAGGCATATAAAATCCCAGGCAAGATTGTTTGGGAATCGAACGATTACCCGGAGTCTTTTGATAAATGGCTCCTTTGCGATCTGGACTACGTCAACCACCATCAGCATGAAGTAAATTTAAGAAGAAATTTCAGGGCAAGAAAAGTACTTAAACGAAAGTAAAATTACTCACTTGGCGAGAGAGATAAACCGAGCGGCATTCCCGAGCAGTGGCTTCATAAATCACAATCATTTCGTACGAGAAAAAAAAAAAAGGAAAAAAATACCGTTTCCGCTACAATATACCCAAAATGAAGCAAAAAAAAAAAAAAAAAAAAAACAGCGTTGTCCAAATTAAGAGCGCAAGAGAAAGCTCCCGATGAAAAAGCCCCCGCACGCACACGAGACTTTGCATACACGTGCATAATATACACACGTATGTATGTATAATGCACTCACCGCTGTCGCGTCCGTGCTTTCTTCTAACTTGGCTCTGTAAGTGTATATCTGTAGGTACAAAAAAGGACAATCCAGTGCATATATATATATATATATATATATATATATATATATATATATATATAGTACACTTTCTCCGGCAAGGGAAGATAATAGCGCCGAGATACGCGCTCGTGGTCCAATTACAAATGAGTCGTGCGCGATGTATCGGCATTTTCGCGTTCCCATCAGTTATACCCGCTACACTCGTTCCTTTCTCATTTCCCCGATATACGCGATACCCACTTAGTGATAGACGAACAACAATATACCCGCCGGTTGATCAATTTGAAATTAATAAATTTGTAGCTCATTGTGCCCCACTTGAAATCAGTTAACAGGTATGACCCTCCTCTGTGCTATTACATTACAGGTATATACAGCCAGAGAACCAGTGCTCCGCTGTTACGTAAGCCCCTCCGAGTAGTGGAGAGAGCAGATGTAGAAAATTAGAGGGGAAGGAAAAAAAAGGAGCCATAAAGAAAATGCCCTTACTCCCCGGTATCTCGAAAAGAGGAAAATTTCTCCTCGGCATCAGCGGGGTGGAATTAGCTCTCGTCGGCCCGTACAGTAGCAGATACATATACGTGCACGTATACGTATAACGTCGCATTCACATGTCCAGCGTCTAATTAATCGCCGTTTGATTTCTCGATTGAGCGCTGCGATTCTATCGAGCCGGTTGACAGATACTCGCCTACTGCTTTTACCCCGCGACTCGCTGGAAAAGAAATCCCAAGAATGAACGAGATTCAAAGCCGTGCTGTGGGTGATAGCAGCACGGGGGGGGGCTTTCTAACGGTGTGGTATACGTATTGGGCGGAGAGACGAAATTGGGAGATTAGCGTGAGAGAGTTTTTGGCTTGCCCAACGAGCCCGGCCGGCTGTTTTAATGATAATAATAATAATAATAATTTAATTTTCGAGGGAAAGCGAGTGCACATAAATACATGCGAGAGCTTTTTTTTTTTTTTTTTTTTTTTCTTTTTTCACAGCGTGTACACAGTTTCAGGAAAATAAATAATCATCCTTGCAATTTTCGTCGAGCGAGCGATCGGATTTATCGCAGGTTGTTAAGTTGATGCTCCTCGCGTACGCGTCGGAGTAAACATCGGAGTATTATATTAAGTGCACAGGGTTGGGGGGGGGGGTGTCCGAGCAGTAAAAACCGTGAAAAACGAGGACGCAGGGGAGAGATCATGAATATTGATCAGTTGACGTTGTTATGCAATTTATCGAGATAGTTCCAACGTGTGTATGTAAACTTGCAAGTATTTCCCGTCAAAGTTGATGGGGAAAAAAAAAAAAAAAAAAATAAAGATTGATCTCCGATGGCGGGGATAGACGATAAACACGGGGATCAGTTCGACAAATCTATACCTATTGTACATTAGCAACGTTACTGCTTATTAATGAGAGAAATATCATTTGCTACCTCCGAGGGCACATTGAAAAGCAATTACAAGCGATTCAGTTTATCAAGTATAGCGCACTGTATCACTCTCGGACGTGCGACTTTATTTATGGCTTGTTTATTATTTATGAAATTCTGAGCATCGGGTTGTCGGGCACCGCGCAAACATACATATATACACGCACGACAAATTGAAAAGCATTATTGTCGCCTACCGAGGGGGGACTATTACATATTGTAATGAGGGAATTTCTTTCGCCCGTCACCCACGACTCGCTTTTTTCACTCCCTCCACGCGGAGACGCGATTTTTCTTATCGAGGAGCAAGTATATATTTATAAACGCACTGGGTGACGTATGCGTCCGTATTCCCCGAGTCACATTATTTATTTTCTCACCTTGAATATCATGCCTGCGAGCAGTGGGATCGCGAGCAACGAGTGACATAATTTATTAATTAGAGCTGCGAAAAAAACTGTTACTTTCACCCCACGCGCCTTATCCTCCCTGCCCGATTAGCCCCCTTGCAGCTCCACTCGAGCGGATTCTCCAAAGTTGGTTGACCCAGCCGCGGCTATTTTTAGCCACCGCGGGAGGACGTTATCCTCGGCCCGGCGCGAACATTCCTCCGAGAAAGAATCTCAAGGCCGATGCGAAGAGTAAAGAAACCTGATGCAAAAGTTCTCCCTCCCACCAACCACGACAATGGGACAGGAGCAGCGATCTGATTTGCCTCTTTCAGCCACGAGTGAAAGTTGGGCCAGATCGCCCCGTATGACGATAATATGTACTCATTTAGCGATTAACGGACGATTATCAAGGAGTAACGTGGGTTTTGCCTCGTGTATTAATAATTACTTTCCAGTCTTGCCCCCTCGAGCGATCCCTCGTGTTTCTTTGAATGCAAATGGAGGGCCCCCGCGACTAGCAGCGGCGATTTTGTCCCGGAGGCGGTCCGCGAAACGCATTGGCCTTGACAGAGTCGGGCCACCACGTGCGGGGAGAGTCGAGGAAAAGAGATCTGGCGCGCGGGTTCGATGGCATCACGTGCGGCCGCTTCTATCTTTACATGGGTGACTGTGCGCGGCGAAACCAGTTTTCGGTGCATCGTCATCGGGAAGAGCAAAAAAAGGAGACGATCTCTCGTAAAATCGGATGGCGCTCGGTGTTTTTTAATTTCTTCTTCTTTTCTCAAGCGCTCTGTAGTGGGGCAAAAAAAACAAGGAAGGAATATGTTGTTGTTGTTGCTCGGAGTTGGTTTACGAAACTCCGAGTGGATGGAAGAAAAAAGGTCGATGTAACGACAAGCAAATAAAATCGGATTTTTACAATTACCCGCGCGGCTGAAAAATCCAATCGGCCCTTGCAACACGGCGTTAATACTGTCGTAAAATCATAGCAGAAGTTGAATTCGCGTGTACGGATACACGTGGAGTGAGTAACGGCAAAAGCAGGTGGTGAAAAAATCCAAAGGATTTGAGTAAACCTCCGCGTGTAAATTTTTTTTATTTACATACACACACGCAAGCGTTTAAGTATGCGCAAACACAAATAAATACTTTTGATAAACGTGTAGCAATGCACGAGAGCGCGTGCAACATAAACGTGTATGACGAATGCGTGTAGAAACGCGAATTACACGAGATTTTGTCGGATGCAATTTCGTCTCGCGTAACGCGTGCCAGCCGTTTGATTAACGACGCGGACGCGGAGAGAGACGGATTTTTCGAGAAAAAAACAGCAACCCCCGGGATTCCAGATCGATGTCCGAATATCGTTTCACAACCCGCACCTTATACATGCTGTGCGCAGTTGTAACTCGACGATGCGTATCACACGCGTCCGTGACGACGTTGGATATAAGTACGGGTTTTCCCGATTGGCCAAGTTTTACTATACGTTTACATGGATGCGTCGGCCAAGAATAAAGGGATGATGACACGGGGGCGTTTAAATTTTTCGTGTGTGCGCTTACCGTATGTATTTTCATTCGCACACCTCCTAACAGTTGTTTCAATAAACAGTTCTTAACGTTCGGTTGGTTCAACATTTGTTGGAGTCATTGGATTTGGTAAACTTTTCAACTGTAAGTACTTTTGTACGGTGTAACCATCAAACGAGTTAAATTCACCGAGATGGTTTTAACGTACGCAGCCACTTGAAACAAGAGTGCATCACCATTATTTACCATCAGCATCGTGTACAGTAAAATTGTTACGCTTAACTGTATATCACCTTTACACATCGATATAGAGCAGAGAGGCGCGCAATAAATAATCGGTTGAATAAACGCAAGCCCAACTTTTCAGAGTTACGATAGCGGCCCGCATTTAATTGACAGGTATATACTTGTGTATACACGATGCGATCTGGTTGCAACATAGAGAGCCGCGTGTTGTGCCCCCTCGAGTGATAGGGAAAAAGCTCTTTTCCGCGAAACGCGGGAAAATTATTTGGCCGGTCGTGTAATCGATGATTCCCGATCCTCTGGTCGCAGGAGGAATTATATCAGCTTAACCCGCGCGCGTGTACGCGATGATGTCGGGAAATTTATTAGTCCCGATGAAGAGTATTGCGCAAATCATATGACGACACGGAAAGTTTCTTCTGCGCGGGAATCGAGTTTTGTTGGATTACAGAGATCCTATACGTATCAACGCGTACCGCGCGATAAAAGCCGAGTCGGTTGAAATAAACGCGAGACGAATGGAATCCTCGAAAAAGTAATAAGCAAACGCGCGGTGTGTATACAGGTATACCTGTAGCGCTTTTCCGCGAACATATACGTTTCCCAGCGTTGACGGGACTGGGCAAATTTATCTCCGATTTCCGCGTTTCACCCGATCGATTATATTGTTCGATCTTTGCGGAGACGAGCGAGGAGGATGCAGAGAGGAGCGCACTTTCTCCCCGCGTGGTGTCGTCGGTCACCGTGACGCCGGCTGAGCCTTCCGGCACTATGGGTACACTCTGTACATACATTACACACTCTCGTGATCGATGGCAGGAAATTTTTCCCGGGTAATGAGCCTCTTTTCTTTCCCATCCCCGCACTCCGAGGCTCGTCCCTATCCTGCGATTGAATTTACACCTCGTCGAAACTCGCTCCCGGTACTTTTTCGTTGTCTCCCAACGGTATTTTACACTGTAAAAGCTCTACAGACTTTTCTTAACTTTATTAATTTTACGCTAAACAATCCTATATCCTTTGAATCAAATAAAGTTTCTTTATCCTCGTTCCGTTAAATATTTTCTTGTGGAGAAAAAATATAAGTTTGTTGAAAAAAAAAAAAAAGAAGAATTTTATTAAATAAATACAAAGTTTTTATTTAATTGTATTTTTTTCGATCGACTAAACATTTTTTATTTGAAAAAAAAAAAAATACTTAACAGAATGGAGGTAAATAAATTATTTCTGATTCAACGAATTGGGTGCGCAAGTGACAAAAAAGTGTTTGAAGCTACAGTAGCATCAACACTTAAAGTTTTTTATTTTTAATGTTTGTTAACGTAATAAAAGTTGAATCTCTGTTTACAATCTGAGATTATGTCATGTAACGCGTTACAAAGGTATACACTACAAAGTTGACCCCATTAAGGAAGGAAATACCACGTAAAAGTACTGGTCCGAAATAAATTTTACGGAGTACAGTTGTTTTTACCCATTTTGAACAGTTTCTCCACTACAATTTATTTTCCACCGCACCGCTCTTCCCCTTGTAATGAAAAAACCCTAATTTGTTTGGCTGTTGGATAACGAAAACGTAAGTACCCCACCTCTGTTTGTTAAACCCAGAAACGAGCGAGTTCCAAACTCGTTACAAACCTATTATACCCCCGGCTCTCGCATTTTCCGTTTAACGATTATCGGCCCGTGGGATGGTTTTTCCAATCCCTCCGATTACGCCGTAGCGAGTCCGCCGAGATGAAACCATAAAACCGATGTCGCGAACCATTCGCCAACAGCGATATATCCACCACGGATTTATCGTTTGTTATCTCGGACAACTCGAGTAAGCATCCGTCGCGTGACGTAACAACACATCGCGATTGGGGCACGAGGGGGGAAAAAACCAACCCACCTCTATTGAGCGCCGAGTTGCAATCGCCGGCATTCCTCGACTCACCCGAAACGAAAAAGAGAAGGAAACGCTCGTTAATATTCAATCAAGATGCATCTCGGATATCTCGAAAATCGCTTCCAACCGGCACACACATGTGTACGCCCATTGGGATCTATGGGCGCACTAATGCAGCTTCAACAATTCTACTGCAGAATTATACACCCTGGGCCCCCTTGTGTATACACACGTACGTATGGTTTATCAGACGCGGAAGTCGGCGGTACCCTTGGGGTGCGTCCATTAGATTCGATTTCGCGTGTGGGCGGACGCGATAACCGCGACACTAATGGGCCCCAACGACCCAAGGGGGGGGGGAAGAGAGGGACCACGAGAGAAGCCAAGCGCAGCAGCCGCCAATTATCCAAAGACGCGAGCCGGAAGACAAGCGGTGGTTATTTTCCGAGAGTACGGCGAAACTGCACTCGATTCCCGAGCGCACGTGTATATATACATATGTATGTACCTACATGCACAGTCGCAAATAAGTACTTACGGGGAGCGGAGAGCGCGTTCGTTTTCTTTTGCCGTTAAATTTGAATGTTTGTTTGCCGCAGCGCCATCCGGGCAGGGGGAGAACTGCACACGCGGTAATTGACCGAATGATTTGCGGTTTTTCGGCACGAGATCTACAGCCATGCCTTCGTACCGATCGCACAGCATATATTTAAGCGAGTACATCGAGTAAAATCACGCGTGCGGTACCTGTATGTGCTTTTTTGGATTCAGGATGACTTTGGTGATGACGATTGAGTCGTGAGGGAGTGATCCATCGCTCAATTTGCTTATATGCGCGGGAAATGACATCCAAAGAGTTATTCTAGGCTATACTTTTCTTACATCTGTATGAATACGTTGTTTAATCCAAGTGGAAACATAATTAGACCAGAGGGTGATAATTTATGTACATGCACTTTTTGCCGATCGGATGTAGGTTGTATAAGCCAGATTTTCCGTTCCAGTGAAATGTCATCGTTGAACGATCGACTGCAGCTTTTTTTTTCACGGCCGAGCATACATATGTATATAGGTAACAGCGCACATTATTGCGGTAAAACGTCGGCAAAAAATCAAAACCGCTCGTATGTTTGTTCTAGACGTCGCGAGAAGAGCATAAATTTTATCTCCGTTTCTCTGTTCATCGGAGCTTTCGAAACGCGCAATAAAGCCCGCGTAAAAAAAATTGCGGTAATTAAAGAAATATCGCTGCAAGGTGTTATTATTATTATTCTCGCGTGCAGCGGTCAATTAAAAAATCCTTAAGCCTAACGGTGTACATGGCTCTGTCTTAAGGATCGATTAACGCACCTCCTGCGGAACAAAGGTCTAGGTTGTTTTCTATACGCTTGGAAAGGTTTTGTTTTTCTGGGCGAGATTACCCGGCGTGCGCTGAGAGGGACAAAAACCACTTTTCAAAAACTTTGGGGTGTAAGTTCACCGTCACGGATATGGAAAATACGGAGGACGATGCGATCGCTCGCGTTTTTTTTAACTAATTAGTTTAAAGTTGTCGCAAATTAAGTGAGCTGCTCTCATTTTGGTCGAAGGGGTTGCTTTTGATAAGCGCTTATATGAGCAAAAAAATACTAACGACTGTTGTTTATTTCACGGGAGTGAAAGAAAACATTTTACGCATGAACAGTTTGTAAAAAGCGTGGCTACTTATCCTCGTCAACGCGTGCGCTTTGAAAGCCGTAATGGCTGGCAGTAGCCGTGTAAAAATCATCGGCGTCGATTGTCGCAATTGTACCGTACGTAGGAAATGTGCAAATTAGCCGTGTAGTCACGAGAAGGGTAAAACTGAAGAACTTTCAATGCGTCATAAACTTCTTCGGAACGCGAAAAATGTCCCCGCATGCAAATTCGTACTCGATTACAAACCGCAGCTGCAGTGGTGCGTGCAAATGTAGAAACGATGCTGGGAGATAAAATGAAAATTTTTACCCTGTTTACACGGGCTTTGGTTAATTAACGAACGACACCCAACGGAGCGACATGATCGCACCGGCATAACTTGTACGCACACGTGGAGATTTTTCTTTTCACCGAGTCGCGTTGGGATGGAAATTCATTTCGAGGCGTAGGAGAGAAATTTCGAGGTCACGCAACCGATTTTCCATTAATCCCGTGTACCTATAACTTGTCGATATAAAAAAAAAGCGTACAACAACCACACGGTCGCTGGTGGATTTAGTTTTTGTGTCTTGCTGTGTGTTTGGCGGTGATCTCGATGCTTGTGCGAGAACTGCACATTATATATCGTGAGCATTCCTCGGGGGGTTGCTCTTATCTTTGCGCGTTAATTATAAAATTATTAAGTGGCCGAGTACATGGAAAAACACCGCGACATTTTGCACACGAGACACGAGTTGTGCATTTTTTACCCAGAGCAAAAAGTTTTATGATGCAGCATTGGGGAGAAAAATCGTTTTTTAAATGGTGCAAAGCGTGAATTTACAAAGGGTCGAAGGAGTATTTTTCTCTCACGATGTACCTCTGATTGAACAACCATTATTTTCTAATACTAACGCAATTACGAGAATACACGAGAAAAATTAATTCATGCACACGTAAAATAAATTAAACATGAAGTAAACTGTAAAATTCAATGGACTCGAAAAATAGAGGCGATTCATCAAGTTGTCGTCACGCTTGTTATTCCGATAAAAATATGAAGAATCATTTCCACAGACAGAGTTTCAAACAGTCAACTACAAGCTGTTTTCTATTTCGAATCGAAACAACTGTCAAGTTCTCTCTGGTTGAGGAAAAAAAAAAGTTTTAGGCACTGTATCCTTTGCTCAACGGACTTTGTTTACCTATCGACACACGTCAATCTTCGCCATCTCAGCGTTTCATTTGAAAAAAAAAAAAAAAACAAAGAAAGGCAGTTGTTGGCCAAGTCGAGGTGAAAAAATTCACGAGATCATAATCCAGTCAAAGGTGTACCCCGACCTGTATTGTACATGACAGCCGCCGATTACCAGCCGCGTCGACAGTCAAAGTCTCGATTATAGACGAGCGTCGGTTGGATGGCGCACAATAGCCTGTCCCTCTCGCCCATCATTATACTTTGAAACGCACAGTATTGGCTCACTCGAGGCGCACATGTACACGTCGTACTTATGCGCAAGCATTAATTGCACATTCGACTGAAATTGGCCCTTCTTTCGCGAGGATTATCTCCTGCATGTTCAAACAGCCAACGGCCGCGACGGGCTCATTCAAAGGATACCGATCAATTAGGCCCACGTATAGGGTAGCAAAACCCCACAAGAGTAGTACATGTAAAGACGCACTAAAGTGTATGAAGGACACGCAGCCGGCGCGTGCACCCGTACAACAATGTGACGGGGCCGAGCTTGTCCTTCTCTCTCTCAGCGAAACACGCGATCAGCAGCAAACGTCACGTGAGGAAGGAGCTCGTGCCCTGATTGATCTACAATGCGAGCGGCTCGTGATCCTTGGCGTTCCACCCACGGTTTCTATACCTACACTTACACGGGTCATTATAGACACTCGTGCATACATGGGCGCGTTGCAGTCGGAGCTAGCGACAATGGGGGCAACGGATTAGCGCGAGTGAATGGGCAGCTGTGAGAGAAATTTTTCTGTTTTCGCTCTCGCACTTTTTATTCTTGTACCACCCCCCCCCCGCGACCCTTGATCTTTTCGAGTGTGTTTTTGACAAGACGATCGATTGGCCTCGAGGATTATACTTCATGCACTTTTTTTTTTTCATTGTATAAGCACACGAGGGTTACGTTGATAATACCTATAAGATTGATGAGTGTCGCAATAGCGCAATTATGAAAATAATGGCACTGTCGTTTAAGAAATTTGTCGACAATACGTACTTACTTGCAGGGAACAAATGGGACACAATTTCGAGTTTCAATAAGGCGAACGGAGCTGGAAAAATGAGTGCTCAATAACGCGTATAATCGCGTATGCAATATATATGTGCACTCGCGCCACGAGCAAAGCTTACAAACGTTCGAGGATCTGGAATCGATACAAGAAAGATCCCGCGATAATTGACGTGGCGCGTTGCATCAGATAATACATTATATGGGTACCCCCTTGCACTACTCGAGGAGAAAAATAACAACTTTCTTCGTATCCATATAGTACATGCAAATCGGTCCTGCATCTCTATACCAGCCGTCATTTGTTGGAGTTCGATGACAGTAGTTGCGCAACTCGAGAGTACTTTTTTTATTTCACTTCCCTCCGGAATCCAACGACTTTCTTTCAATTAAGTATCCCCGATCGCGAGGACGTATAGGTGCGCTCTATTATCGCCGCGGCTAATCGCGCCCCCACCAGATGTGGACATACCGTATATATATACCTACGTGTAGGTGAAAGCACTCGAGGATGTGACTCGGCGTCATTTGTTATCCGCCCGACTCCTTGCAGGGCGTTTTCTTTCCCCGTGATTCTGAATTTTCTTCTTCTTTTTTTTTTTTCACGCCCCTGTAACCTTGGTTCGAGCAAGGCGCGGGCGACCGTCAATTTGGGGATTTGCTCGATACAACTCAATAAATCGAGCTTTCGGTTCATTTGGTGTTTCCCCCCCGCCCTCTTTTTTTTCATACCCGCTCTTTTATGTAAGCGTCGACGCGACACTTAACAGTGAGTGCCAAAACGAGTCTCTCCGAAAGTGCAAAGCTCGGGAGATCATAACTCCGGACTGTGCGCGTGTATGTACTTTCGGAACGTTGATACCGATGTTTATGAATTCGCGGAGTATTTCGAGCGGTGGGGGTATCATTAATAACACTCGCTCTCTATTTACCCCCGCGTAAGTAAGCGCGCGACTGTATCGCTTTATTGGCTAATATTTGGGTAAACATTTCATATTCCCCGATAGGGTAATTTATGGCCCCTCGAGAGGTTCAACATGATCCGCTGGTGTTTAATTAATTCATTACACGCGTACGCGCGATTGGCTGCGAAGGAGGAGAAAAAACAACGGACAAAGGAGCGCGTTACGTAACGCGTCGGGCTCGCGGTGCAGTTTCGCCCGCGGAGCTGGATGGGCCTCTTCAATTTCAATGGCACTTTTGGCGCGGCCCTTGTGCGCACTACACGGCGAAAACAATTTTTTTTTTTTTTTTTTCATTACAAAGGGGGAACGCGCTGAATTTATCAGTGCCCGGCGCTGAAATTAATTCCCAAAGGCCAATATAAATACACTCGCGTTCGGCGCTCCGCTCGCGATTATTAACTCCGCGGGGCAGGGGTGTACGCGCAGAAATGAAAATCGAAATCGCGTTTCACAATGCCCAGACTTACTTTAGTGCCCCTTTCGGCCATTGAAAGAGCCGGACAGTGATGGAACGAGCGCGCGTACGCGTGTCTCATCGATAAATTTCCACCGTGACGTAATAAGGAAGCAGGGGAACTAATTTCCCTTTTGCCGATTTTTCCGGCCCGCGAAAGTCTATTTGGGCTTTTTGCGTCGATGGCACGAAAAAAAAAAAAAAGCTCGCGCGCGTCCCGCGAGACTTTATCCTCCGCGCGTATAAATACACGTTTCAAGCGGGAGAAAGCGCGAGCGCAGAAATTACGCTTGGCGGGTGCAACTTAGCCTCCATTGTGCCAAGGTATATGGTAGTTGCGAAGGTTACATTATTTAGAGCAGAGTACCCATTAAGTACATGGCAAATGGAGCCTTTTTTTCCCATCCGAACCCCCTCTGCCATATATGTGTATATATGCGTATAGCATTGAAAAACAAAATTATTATCATTATCCGCGCGCGCAGCGATTATTATTATACATACCCGCTACTCGCACCGCGCAATTACAGCGCTAGGTAAATTATGACACCTGATGGCAGCTTTTGCCCCGCCGTAAACATTTAATAACTAGCTCGGACTTCAAGGAAAACACATAAACAGTTTAAAAACAAATGGAAATGTACATATACGGTGCATCGTGTATATGTGAAAATGTTTTAGGCTGCTATATATAATGTAACCTCGTGTTACCCCGGAAGTCTCGAGTTAGATATGTATACCCAAATTCGACTTCTATCACTCAAACTCTCGTTTCCATGTGGCTTCCCGGGATGGACAGGAAGAAAGTGCAAGAGCTTCTAACCGCACATTGTTTATCCTCATTGGTGCAGGAACAAAAAGGGCCGGAGCTAAAAGATCGGCTGACCCCGACACCCGATGCGGCTGGAGGTTGTTCGATACCCATAGCGCGGTGAAAGTTGGGAGGAGGACGTGTTGGTAAGTACAAATTTAGCTCTACCCTGCAAGATATTGTCGGATGTACCCTATTCAGCGCGTTGGGCACTTTCTTCCGATAGAGATCGCGGCTCATTAGCGCCAAGTAGAATTAGTGTGGGCTGGTGAGTTGGTTAGATGTCTACTCTGATAGGTAGTTGGGAGACACGTGACTTTTCTTTTTCAATTTTCCATTTGAAAGTTCGGACTGCGGAGAATTTTTTATTTCATGGGCTTCGACGTTACGAGTTCTAAAAGTGGTAGGTACTTTTGTACACGGCCGATCGCGGTTTATATTAAGTGGCCCATTGCGCAATTGACGGGACGCATTGATTTTTGGCTTGTTTTTTTTTTTTTTTGCACTGCGGTGCTTTCGCGCAAAAGGAGAAACCTCTGTTTATTGAATCGCTCGCCACTTTGATTTTATTGGGGTGCGGTCTCTTTTACTCGAGGGTTTCAAAATCGATGCGGCATTTTTTTTATCTCCGACTCTCTGGTGACACGGAATGACATGCCATGGCGTGTATCTTTTTATTATTTCAATGTGCGTCGTTAGTTCTCGAAAGGGACAAGTAGGAGAACTTATGTAAATGAACATTTATGGTTTTATTTTTTCAACACTCTCTGATTGTCGCGGGTACTTGTTTTGTGTTTAAAACTTTCGGATGCAAACTTGATTGGAATTCACGCTTCAGATATATTCCTTGTCAGCTCGGAGGTATACGTATATGCATATGATGTTCTCATGAATATTGTAATTTTTTTTTTCCTTACATAAGTTGTGCTACCATCTTGTAACATATAATTTATTTTGTCGACTCTTTATTCAAGATTTTAGCCGAATGTGATTAATTTTTTCATCGATGGATTAAAATGTGGTTGCACGCGTGTTTATACTCTAGACGATTATGAATATTATTATTGATAAAGAATACGTGTCTCTATTTTACTACTCAAGAAGGTTGTTTGATTAAGGTTAAACAAAATTTATTGGGTGATTGAATTAATTTTTGCATGTAAAAAGTATTTTTTGTTTCAATTTAAAATACTGTTTTATCAATAAATTCTGATACTTGATTAATCATCGATTTATTCAATAATGACGTTGTTAAATTCTGTTATCACTCTGAAATAGTAGATACTCGAGAAAAATGTAAAAACATTCATTGTAATACGAGATCCCAAGTTTTCCGTGCCACCAAGAGCGTCTCGTGCGGCATTTTTGTCGAAAGCCGTGATCATACGTTTTTCTCGTTTTAAAAAGGTCCTCGCTCCCAAATCGCACTTTCACGCTCAGGCCGTACTGCTGTGGCTACCTCCCGGTTCCTTGGCGACCCGCACTTTTATTTTCACCGCTGGAATTCGAGAATTTATGCCAATCACTTTTTTTTCCGATGAATACCTGAGATCCCAAACGCCAATTGATACCCAATCGTAAAGCTGGCACACAAAGGTTGGAAATCTTATCGCCGGAGAGTTTTATTGATATGTTTTTTTTTTTAAATTGGAATTTAAGATTATTTCAACCAAGAGAACATTTTTCTCGCAAACCGGTGTGTCCTCCTCGTTTGTTCAACACATAAGTTCTACATAGCATTAATATTTTATTAAAAAAAAAAGAACCAATTGTGGCCACCACATACAAGTGATAAAATCCTGAAAAAAAACCAACGACGCGCAAGAAATTCAATTAGAAAACAGGGCGCCAACGTTTTATAAAACAGGAAATAAAGGATTCCGGCGCGCAAAGAAAATCACACGGTTATTAATAGCGATAGTTATTGAGCGCGCGCCAGCATTAACTTTCTAGGCTGCTGACAAGCGTTGCCGTTTGCCGAAAATATAAAATGTAATTTAGATTATTTCTCCTTTTTTTTCTCGTTAATCGTGATTTTTCATCAAATTACCATAAATCCAGCATTAAGATACGCTAGTTCTGTCCGTATCGCCAATATCAATGTCAACGTAACAGTTGCACGTGTAAAATTACGTTTGACACATTTTAATAATCTCCAATGTTTATGAAAACTTTCTCAAGAAACTCGGAGTATTGGAGCAAAAAAAAAACTAGGATAGGAAACCATTTGAAATACATGCAAGTTTATAATAGATGTGGAGGACTAGTGACGAGAAAATATGGAAAGCATGTTTTTTTTCACCCGATAAGTATATATCCATGATGATTTATTTCACGGATTTTTTCATGCGAAGGAGAATATCCGAGTCTTCGCGCACAGCTTGTAAATCACTCGTGATCTCCACTCGCACTGACACGTACAACGTACCTCCGTACATTATACACAACTATGCATGCACATATATAGTTACAACGCCTGATACTGGCGGGTAAATTTCGTCACACGTGGTGTATTACATATTATGAAAAATCGGCATGTACAAGTGCACACGCGGAGAGAGATGGTGCTGGTTTGTGGATGGAGTAAATTTTTTTATTATTACCTAAAAACCCTCGCTCCCCGAGCAACCCACGGGTAACAGTTCAACATAAACACACCTGTACCTTGTTGTAATGAAAAAAAAAAAAAAAAAAATTGTCGCGTTTGCAAATACCTTCAATAATAATTCAAAGAGGATCGAAGAAACTCGTGATTAACAAAATAACACGCGATAAGTAAAAACGCGCCTAAAAGCCCGTAGCCAAGCGCCAACAAGACATTATATATGCTCCCCAATCAAGAGCCACACGTCGTCGTACAAATCATCGTGGTAAGGCGAGATAGATCGAGCCAGCACTATCGGAAATCATCGTCCATTCGTCATCGATTATGTGCACTCACGGGCTTTTTCGCGCTCGAAACGTACTTGCAGTGGCGCGGTCGTAAATCCTTGCCCGCCTTCTCACGCCGACAATGTTCTGATGTATATGTATATACGTACTTACACTCGCTTAAATAGGTACGTGCCTACTTGTAGGTATACTCAAGCAAGTATACCTATATTTCTCGAGAGAGGCGCGCACGGAGCAACGTGACGCCAGCGGCACACTCGCGGTGAAGGGGTGCACGGTAAAGACGGGCTTTCGTGGGTGCCAATTGTGTCACGCTGCTCTACGTGAATGGGGTTTTATCCATAATTAGATGATACGAATAAATAATGCCAATAAATTTTACTCGATCAGCCCCCCATTTATTTTACCAAGCGTCAATTATATCTATATGTTTCTATTAACAAGTGACGATATATAGGTTTCTATTTTAATTGCCCAATGGCTATAGAAATACTACCAGATCGTAGACTTGTACAATTCTCTGGAATAACACTTGTAAGACGCAAAACAACAACAACACTTTTTGGTCAGCGGGGCAAATTTCCGTGTAACAAGTTGATTATATCCAAGCGCAGGGAGATTGATGACTAGAAATCAATAAAAGCCGCTTAGTGTACGTGTATACACACGCGGAGCGTCTGATCCTTTCACCGAACGTAACGCGATGATCGATGGATGAATCTTCAAACGGTGCCCCAACTACGCAGTTCGGCAGAGCTACCGATTACGCCAGCTTTTATACACGGGCTTGAACAACAACAACAAAAAATGTTTGGGCAAAAGCAAAACGCCGCCGATGGGCTTGAAAAATGATTTCCTCCACGGACGCTTACCTTAAACGTATATCCTAATCCAACGAAACGAGAGGATGGGGGGGTCCCCATGTCGAAAGCCCATAAATCAGAGACCGACGCGATAATGATCGATAACGAGAGTCCTCCCGCGAAAAGAGAGAAGAGTTTGAAAAAAACCAGTCGCGAGAGCCCACTTTCTCCGCGCCAACCGGATCGCCGTGCGTGTACGTTATGTACGCGAGAGCTCCTCCGCTCGAACAAAAAAACGGTTTACTTACTCATCCGCTGGACGCGGCTCTCCGTTTGCCGAGTATATATATATATCCCTTACCGCGATCTCCCGCCGCTTATACCGAGCGGAAGCGCTTTCGTTCCGATAGGACAATGGATTGCCAGTTCCGCTTGTTGGAACGTACCCGATCTCGTAGATTCGCAGTCGCGGCGGGTAATTTTATTCGTCTCGGAGAAATTTTCCTACTCCTCCTCCACAGCAGTTTTTGTTTTTTTTTTTTTTTTTTTTTTTTAGATCGATAAACCACAAAAATACGGACGCACTCGGTATCAAGTGAAAAAAACCCCCATTGCTTTTGAGCCCGAAAAAAGTCAGACATCAAGAACTTTTTGCTCCTAGTACAACGAGACAGACGCATATGCTTCTTTTCAGTGTTAGCCAAGTTATCTCCATCTGTGCTGTGTGTTTGATCTATAAGCTCTCGTTCGTGTATATACATATATACGAGTATTTTGCACGAATGGAGAGTAGTACGCAAGATATGCTCGATGGTGTACAAAAAACGATACAACGGGAGTGCAATCGAGTTTTACATGCATCTGTACGAGCATCGGGAGATAATCAATTGCGTAAGAGCCGTAAGTGTATATAGCTATCGTTGGAGTAAAAATGAATACAATCGCCACAGCACGGCAGAGCATACCCATGGCTGTGTAGACTCGATCTCAACTGGGGAGAAAAAAAAAAAAAGGTAATACCTCTCAGATTTATCGACTCTCAGTTTTTGTTCGATGGGTAAACTTAATTACATACGCGTCGACGAGTGTACGGTTTCTTTGTGCTCCCCTCGAGTGCCGAAAAGAGCTGCCAAACGGGAAGAAAGTGCGGAAGAGTCGCTGCTTATTACCCTAATGGATGCGTTTACAAATTAATTTCCAACTAATAGCCACGGCGCGCAATAACAGAGCTCTAATGGTACGCATTACGATTTTTGCTCAGTTGCACAATGAGCCAAAATGATAATTTGAAAATTTTGCAACCTGCGTTATTTATGACCGCCGTCTGGCAATATATTTCATCGGTTCCTCTCTCTCTCTCGAGGAATCCGGTGCCCATGTGTATGTTATTCGTTCTCGTGTCGAGAGGGAACCGAGAGAAAGTCGGGAATAAAGAAAACTCGAAACTATACACCATATATATATGTGCGTGAGTACAAGCAGATGTACATATATTTACGTGCACGTACGTTATTGGGATGCGTTAAAAGTGCCTGATTATCGAACTTCCTGATACGTGGGCACGAGCGTGTCTGTTGTAACGTTACACGTTTGTACTCGCCAACCCGTTCATCGCATCGAAAGTGCGCGGACATAACGTTTTATCGAAAAGCCGCGATTAATCACACGCAAATGTGTACTCGGGTTCCGGTGCGAATCCATGAATAAAATTATCCGTCCCGAAGAAGCTGTTGGCACGGAAAACGAGAGTGTGAAACGAGAGCTTGGCTCTTGAATCGCGGGAGAACGGCTCCGCGAGGAAGAATTTTATCAACCGCGCGAGGAGGAGGCGCTCACTTTCTCCGGGGTTTCGTCGACTCTCGCGTGTCTTCTTTCCGAGCAACAGTCGCGAGTTTAATTTTTACCGCGTCGGGATCAACGAGCGCCCACCTTCGCAACCGGTTACCGCCGGGAGGCCCCCCCCCCTCTCGCTACATCCCGCGACCGATCCTCATCGCCTTTGATCTCGCGAAAGTTATTTGTTACGAAAATTGCCTGTTCCAACGGCCCCTCTCGCCAATGTTTGTTTGTACGGCCCTCCTGCCGATCCTCCCGATCGCGAGAACAAACATCGGCAAACAGAGACTCGAGTCGACCCGAGGATCGGTGAGCGGAAAATTGCGCCAAGCTCTATGGAGTTTCGCAAGCCGGGGACAAATTGTCCTTCTTGATCGCGCTTGACACCAAAAAGGTCCTAGTATCGAGTGGGGGTGATCGCGACACCTCGTCGAGATCGCGTCGGGCAATGCCGATACATCCTTTGGTGTCGTAATTGGAGAAAAAAAACGAGAGCTCTTCCTTGCAAAAACAAAAAAAAAAGAAACATGTTAGCAGTGGTGCCTAGTGACTTTATGAGTGTAACGCAGGTGCCTACTTAGTTCGGAGAAAGGCATGCATCGTCCGTCCACATCTGCATAATCCGCCGCGATTTCCCGATCAAAGTACATACCGTTTCGGCCGAGTTTATGTAACGATCCCACACTCGCTCATTTTTCCCCGGTTTATAATTAACCATTGCCCAATGCGTCAAATTCACCCTGTGTTTCTCCCTCCCCGGTAATCCGCGCGCATTCGACGGGAAGGAAAAAAAATAGACAGTCAATCGGTCTGTCATCGCGTTTCATAACGGGATCCAATTAAATTTTTTTTCCCCTTCCCTTGCGTGCATCTATATATTGAGGAGCAGGCGACTCTGGTGGGCACAACAAAAAGTTTTTCGAATAACCGATGGACTGCTCGCACCTCGTTTGGCACCTTATTAACTGCAACGGCGCCTAATCCGAGATACTTAGAGATATGGAGGGAGGAAAAAAAAAAGAGAGCTCCCAAGCGCGGGAGGCGATGGTTACAAATGGGCGGTTGTAGTCGTCGTGGGACGTGGACAACGAAAAAACGGGGAGTCTTCTGGATTTGCCATGTATGCCGGTTTCGTGCGAGCCGCGAGAGCTAGTCAGCGAGTGGGTTTATAGTTTTGGCTCGTCCGGGAAAGGCCGCTTGGTTTTTCATTTTTAGTTTATTATTTTTTTCACATGTCCACGTTGGCACGGATACATCGGTAGTTGAAGGGTCAATATAAACTACAGGAATGATTGTTGGTGAAAAAAAAAAAAAAAAAAAAGATTGAGGAAATAATTTAGTAAGCCGCAGACAACGGTGCGGGTAATTGAGTACGTGTTGAATTTTAATTTGATTAAATAATCGCCGAAAGAGCGCGAAACGAACGAGCTCGTATCATTGAAACGTGAGCTTGTAACGAGATAACCAGATCAGTTGCTGCGCCTCGTTAAACGTGAAACTAGACATACGTATATAAACATGATATACCAACGGGGCTGCACCGTTTCTTCCAATATTTGCAATCGGAGTATAATATAGTCGAGTCTCGAGACCTGCGAGTAGTAGTTAACAGGACGACTTCTGGATGTAATAATTTAGACAAGAATTTCAGTGCACTCGTTTCCCGAAGAAGATAATATTCGTAAAATATTGTATTTACTTGATCATACACTATAGGCGTCACATCGCATGGACATCGGGTCCACGCACTCCCAGCATAATATTATGCTCTGGACATTGGTCATCACCTACGGTGAGTATACCAGCTGAGGCAGTGCCAAATTCGCGAGATCGAGTTAATCGCGAATACGTGCTTCGAAAGCTATAAAGGTCATGATGGGTCAAGATTTCGTATTTACACGCATAGCAACTACACTGGGTCTTAGGGTCGTCGTGTGCAGTGTTATTTTCATGCGATAAATTTTTTATTTAGCTGCAACTACTGTTCATTAGAAACGGTCTTTTCGGATTTTCATTTGTAATAGTTTAGAAACAATACAAGGGAAGTGGATTACTCGTAGAGTCATGGCTTTGTGATTAGATTTCGTGGATGTTTATTTCGCTATCGGTGTCAGTTAACTAGCGTTTTGAATACGAGTTTTTATTTATTTTATCGACAAACTGTCAATACCATTAATTAGGTGAAATCAAGGAGACAAGTTTTTGAAGAACTTTTCTTGAAGTTGCGCTAAATTAGCTTGAAAAATATTTTGAGTCGATCAACGATTCAATATTGAATTGTGCAATAAATGACTCCTTCCAACAATGAATTTCAATCTTTACTGAATTTATATACAAATGGGTCAGGTGCTAAAGAAATTATACTGACACCCATAGTTCAAACGGTATGATGAGTTTGTGACACTTTGGACAATGAGCGTTATTGCACGAGATGACTCAACTACGTACAACAGTAAACTCTTCCATGAAGTCCTTAATTTTTTTTTTTTTCACTTAGATTATATTAACACTCACAAGAACATATCTTATGTAGAAGGGCGACAAATCTCATTCTGCCACATGGTCCACAGTGATGAGGTCTTTCTAAATTTTTCACATTTTCAAAGCAGTACTTGCTATAAATCAAGCAAGTGTTTAATTCAACACTCTAAAAATCGAAACAATACTACTTTTTTTTTTAAATGTATATGAGTAGGAGAAAACTTTTGTCACTGTTAAATAGGCCACAGTTTCGGTGTATGCCCAAGAAAATTACACAACTAAAACTTAGTCACAGTGTCAAGCCTGCGAATATTCATGAGAAACACCCATAAACATCCTTTGAAAAAAAAAAAAAAAAAAAAAATAGTCAAAGCTTCAAAAAACCATCCCCAAGCCCAATCCGTATCGCATACTTCCCGGCAATTAATCATCGTGGCAAGTTAGTTACGGGATACCGCCAAACTCGGCGGGCGCTTTGTACAAACGCACACGCGATACGCTCGGCGAAAAAACACCAGAGAAATGTACAGCTCGTGTGTAGGGCGCGTAGAGAAAAGCACACGCTCAGGAAAGCTGAACAGGGGGGGAAAAAAAGCTCAAGGAATGCGAACGGTTTTGAAACTATTATACACTCACAAAAACAAACGAAAAGGCGCACGCGCTCGTTCGTAATTTTGATTGATTTACCGCCGCCCGAACATTGTTACACTCCCCGAGAGATAAATCTAGAGCAACTCGCTTGTTTTGTCGCCGCTATCTTTGCACGCGCTATTTTTTATTTAATTTTCAGCTCCACTCGATAACACACCCTTGGTTGCGTGGCTATACAACACACGCAATAACGTATACTTCCCAGCCCACTCGACGCGTCCATCACAGAGCACTGCTCGTATATATGGCGGGTATTGCAACAAGAGCGCGGTGGAAGGTCGGCCGACTCATCGCTGGAACATTCGCATCGGAGACGCACGCCAACACGCTTCATCCGCAGCTTTCACGGATCACCGGCTGCTTTGGTATGGGTGTCATTACTGCGAGGCGGTGGCGAGGCTCGGCTCTTCCACAAAGTATGTTTGTTACTGCCCTGCGGCTACGAGCTGAGGATTTCAAGTTCAGGGATCCCTCGCTGCATGGATATAACATACCGAGGAGGAGTTGCGCGCAGTTACTGAACGAGCGTCTACCATCCCACTAAAAAATTATTTAAAAACTAAAAAATCAAGCTCATCGATCGATTACTTGTACTCGACTCCGTGGTAAACTTGAAATACGAGTTTCGGCATGTGATAATGGCGCTTAATCCTGTGGCTGGTATATATGTAATAAGCGATCGGTATAGATGTCGGGCATCGGAGGATCGCTGGTATCGGAGTAGTGTATTATTTTGTCATTCGATCTACCGGTCCGTAAATATGTGTGTTTGCAGGTGCGGATATGTTGCTTCGATTACCGATACGTTTGGCAAATAAAGTTGTTCGTTTGGTGAGGAAGCCTTGCTTGGTATCGTGTTGGGAGATAAGGTTTTTTTCGAGAAAGTCTTCGCTTGGGTGAAAAAAGGGCGTGGTTGGCGGTTCGAACTTGTTCGTTAGGGGAGATAAGGAATCGAAGCTCGTGTTCTAATCGACCGCAGAGTGTGTTTTCGATTCCAGTTATCTTGATATTTATTTTTTTTTTATTTTTTTTATTTGAGATTGGATAGGCAATCAGACCGGTAACGTTCGGCAACTTTTCAATTACAGCGATTCACCGTCCATTAGATCTTATGATTTCCTTGTTTTTGTGGAAAACAAACAAGATTGTAGGGGTCTTTTGTGACGCTCGCTTTTTCGGTCAGAGCATATAGCTGTTGTACAATACCTATTACCCATTTACGATGATTACGTATGTACGTTGTAATTAATGTGTTTATGAAAATTCACACCCAAGCGATGATCGACATTGACTGATTTCCTCTCGAGTACCCAGTGCAGATGTAGTCAAGCGGTGATTTACACGATTTTAATATTTATAGCTATGGTTTGTTGAAAGAGTGAAAGTGCGTATAGAAATATGGAAATTGTGTCATCGTTGGCTACTACATCTCCAAGAATCTAAAAAAACAACTTGTGCTTTTATCAACTTTTTTTTTCATCGGTACATCTTTCAGGCTTTACTGACAGAAAACATTCCTTAGAATCAAGAAAACACAAACTAGAATAGCACCAAGTCAACATTTCTCTTACAGCATTTTTTTTTTTTTTTTTACATTAAAATGATTTTATTTGAAATTAATATTCAAACATAATCTTACCACTTACTAGTTTCTTGATTATAAAAAATGTTTTTTTTTCATCTCTAGCGTGGATTATGAAAAGTTAATCGAAAAAATGCCTCGATAAACATTTTTTTCGACATTGAAAAATTAAAAGTTATTATTTAGTTCGCACGACGCGATCCCACGCTAAAGAGCTCATCGAACTGTAGTAATCCCGCACTCTACAATTATTTTACCTCATTGGGGCACCCACAAAATGCAAATACCGAAGTTAGCATCACAAACGCGGATGGAAAATCATGAAAATACGTCAGCCCGACGTAACACCACGAGCTTTCAGTGAATCATATGCCTGTATACCTATATACTTTATACACCCATACCTACCAGCCCGTGAGGCGAGAAGAAAAAAAAAAAAGGTGCCCGGATTATGCGATCGCGCGCACGACTCGGCCAAACCGTCCCCTAATGAGGGGCCTTATTTGAATTTACAAACGCCCGCTCGCGCTCCTAATGCGAAAATAACTTAATTCATTTGCAAGTATATAAATAATAATAAGTATCGCGAGTACATTTGCGGGCACACGCCTCGAGACAACATTAAGTAGAAAATACGAGGGTGATAAGTTTGGCGACGGAAAGGGGGGGGGGAATGTGTTTTACTCCAAATTTGACAGACACGGTTCCCCGCGAAGTACCGGATTAAGCGCCACGCGGAGATTATACTGACGGAAGTGGCCAATGATCATTTCATCGGTCTCCCTATATGTATAGGTGTCTTTAACCATACGCGGGAAAAAACTAAAAGAAACGCGCCAACACTCCATTCGGGAGAAAATGACTCAATCTTATTAACAAACGGATTGGAAATTGGTTATTCAAGACAGCGCGCACGTAACCGCTTGACTCCTTCCCCCTAATTAATTGGGGGAAAGCGAGGGTGAAAAAAAAAAAAAAAAAAAAAAAAAAAAAAAAACACTCGTTAAAGAGCCAACGAAGGCTCGCGCGTATGACCAGAGACGTGTAAGTTTTAGGCTCTTCGCGTCGATTGGCTGGGAAAAAAAAGCCAAGCTCATGGATTAGTCCACCAGAGACCGAGCAAACGCTAATTATCGCACTTTTTCCACCAAAGGGACGGAATCGAGAACGGAGAGAAGGTCCGCCCCGTCTTCGCGCTTCCGTACGCGTATACAGTTTGGAAATCAGGTGCTCGGGTTCACGCTCTGGTGCGTCGCGTTAATCGCAGGCTTACACACAGAGAGAGAGTGCTTGGCGCTCAAACAGAGCGTGGCACGCGTTACGTGCTCCGGTGGCTTGTGTACGTGTACCCTGGGCGCTTCGAGCAACAGGTGCTGTGTTGTACACGTTTTGAGGAAGCACTGGATGGGCAAACTTTCTAATTGGGAGAAGAGTTAGCCTCCCGCGCGACGCGTCGTTGGCTATGAAATGCGAAGCTACTTTTTTTTGCAACTCTAACGCAGGTGGTTTCTTCTTTTCCGAACGAAAATTTCTCATTCGTTGTTCGACCTGGTAGCGCGTTGGGAGGCAAGTCAACTGGTATCAGACAATCGCGAGTTGGTTTTATCCGAATTCCCTAGAATTTGGAAATTACCATTTTTGTTACGTATAGCTAGCGATGACAATAGAAAGTGAAAATTGCGTCAGGAGAATACAAGGGTATCTCGTTTCGGATGAGGTTGGAAAGAGAGAGAGAGAGAAGAGAAATTAATGCCCTACGCGTACAACGTATAAATTACACGCGAGTGCCTATGCGCAATAAAACGCGGATGCAGAGACGAACAATAACATCGCGAGCTGTTTATGGCTGTGGATTGAATACGAACAGAAGATAATATAATGGCCATTTTCTAAAAAAAGACACTCTTAATGCCAAACCGTAAATAATACAAATGTATATGGTGCTTGGGAAAAATATTTGCGGTACATATATAGGGTGTACGAAAAAATACGGAAGAGCAATATTTTCGCTGCATGTCGTGACATTTATAAACGTACTTACCATCATTTACGGGAATCTAAAATTATAGGAAACAACGCAAAGTTAAGTGAGCCCGATGCAATATCCTCGCGAAACAGCATTTCACTCCAATAATCCCGACGCGATATCAATTACAACCTCGGGAGCTCAGCGTCGTTTCAAAATCGCATTTGAAAGAGAAACCACGAGATGCCCATCCAAATGTACAACCGCACGCACGCGTGCCTCCACGGCATCACGAAGAAACATTTGATTCGATTGTTGAAAAATAAAATGGGACGTTTAGTTACCATCATTTAGTATGAAATACGCGCCGTTACAATTGAAAGCTGTTCTGATCGTCCCTATACCTCAGTAAAGCATTGAGCACAACACGAGGTATACAGTGTAGACATCCCGGGATGCCATAAAGAGATACCTCACTGGCTGCGCAAAAAGAGCCTATATATATGAAGCCTCTGCAGAGCAAATGACAGTGATTCGGTTAAAAACCAAAGTCCTTCTCCCTCGAGGGCGATTTGTCGAGTCCGCGGCTCTTCCGCGTCGGGCCAGACGCGAATGAATTTCGCAACCACTCGCTTCTCACGTTCGGGCGAGAGAGCGTGTATTATATACCGATAAGAGCCCCGGTATCGCGCTCTGGGAACTAATTGAAATCCAATTCCGCGGGGCTCGTGTATAATTCATGCGTGCGCTTGCGATATACCTACTCACCACCGCGAGCACGAGTTGCGAAACAACGATGAGCCGCGGTGGCGGGCACGCGCTTTGGCCGAACTTATCCATTGCGCAGGTGGCGACACAGCAGGAAGCGTCTATACATATATATATATACTTGCGTGCACACTCTCTCGATGGGGTTGCAAAAGGAGATGAGCGCTCGCGCGGGCCTCTATATTGTTATTTGTATAAATGCCGGTCGTTAATTGCTCGTTGCGCATTCGGTGTATACGTACATACATAAATACATTGTGTGCGCATCATTGCGGCGGGGAATTATAACACGACGAACCACTGAATTATTATAAATGTTGCTATTAAGCGCGCGCTGCAATTAGGGTGTACAGCGATGGTCTGTGTATATGTACGCGGGGAAGGGAGTTGCATCAAGCTCGACGGGAGTTTAATTAATTTCGGGAATTATAATTATGACGACTAATGGCGCAGCGCGGGAGCATATTATGCGATGTGTATATTGTTGCGCGAGTTCCCGATGCACTTGATTCAATTACTCGTGCTCAAGTGATGGTTCTGCGCGCATTAGTTTCATTTGCCCGGAAAGACAAATTTATCGGTTTTACGTACCTTTTGCTTTTGTTTCTCGCAAATTACGTTGATTTATAGGTCACCTTTACTTACGGTTCGGAAAAAACACGCCTTATAATCCCAATGAGCTCAATAGTTCTTACCTGAAACAGAGAAAACAAAGTTTTGTTTTACAATTAATCGCGTTAGGTAATCCTCCCAACTTTTGTAACAGCGCAAGCGCGCGATACTGCCTCGTTAAAACTATAAAGTCGAACGAGTTGCGTGGCTCGACGCGCAAATATAACAGCGCGCTTATAATGGACAAGTTAGTGTGTATTATGGGAACTCGAAACGACAGCGCGGAATATGATACACCCCCGTGCATATATATACGGATTAGCATACCTCCTCGTTAAACGATCGTTAAGCGCCAAAGAGACGGCGTTTTACAATCGGAGAAGTGTAATGGCCGTCGTTAATTTGCGAGATGTTTTCCTCCCCAAACAAACCCCCGGCTAATTTAATGCTTCGCTGCATATTATGGATGTATGAACTACAAGGGGGGAAACGTAATATATATATGCTGTTGTTTGCCGATGTCCGAAGAGTATTTGTTTGTACTCTGGCCTTAACGACCCGTGGACCTAAGGAAAACGTTGTACATTTAAATAACACACAGGGCACCGGTAATCATCTATTTTTCGCGCTAAGCTGGAGCGATGAAAATTAAATCATTGCCATACGCAGAGATGTATACATATAGGTGCGAGAGTGCTGGTTCATTAATCTATTTTCCCGAGCTCTTTCCCATGCATCAGTCGGACTCGGCTACTTTATATTTATGTAATAACCGCGATTACCAGTGCCACGTCGCCACTGCGATTGTAAGCGCGAGGTGTCTTACAAACTGACGCCTTGTCGTGTCTGCGGATGTTGGAAAAAAATCAAGTTGTCTATTCCTCTGTAAAAATATATGCATGCGCATATAGTTTAACAAGTGAGCGTTCCAGTTGCGTTACATCTCGTTTACACCTGACGTCTGCACTGTATAAATATATGCATTGCCAAGCCGATCTCTGCCCTTCGAGCTTCTAATCCGTGTCGCAAGTGTCGAGCCGGTGGGACGTGATCGCGCGTTCTGCCGGTGATTCATTCGCGTGTGACCTTTTGTCACTTGAGTCACTCACCGGGGATCTATAAGTATATCTCCTCTTGGCGCCAACGACACCTCTCATCGTGTGAAATATACAAGAGCTTAGAAAGTTGGAGCGGCGCGTATTTATGCAGGTGCGAGGGAGTTGCTGCTGATATTCATACGCGATACGGTAGAAAAAAAAAAAAAAAAAAGTTCACGTTGCTGCGATCGTTGCCATGGACACGCGGCTCTGTGTGTTTTTATGGAGTCGCATAAGTTACGCCCGTCAAAACGTATGATATTTACAGTGCCCTCAACGTTATTACAAGCTTAATGGGTCGTGGTTGATGTATCATCGAGTCAACTCTTTTTTTTTTTTTTTTTTTTTAATTTACACGCAGCTATGTATACATGGGCTTAATTTTGCCTCATTTTCGGGTATTTCGTAAATATTTACAACTATTTGCACACAGACACTCGTGTATATAGGTGCTCGTGATTTCGCGAGTCACGTTTATGTTTTTTCGAAACCCATCACCCGATGCGCGCGGAGCACACGAATTGCCGCAAAAGTGAAATTTCGAGCAACCCGAGAGCTTAAAGCCCGTCCATCCTAAAATTAAAAGGATCTTCGCATCGTGTGTGTTTTTCTGTGTAGTAGGTACACGGAGCGTTACTTAATTTTCAGCTTAATCCGCGTAACTGCGCTTTGTACAAGTACATCCATACCCGTAAACGACAGCCTTGATACAAGGAACGACCGCGGCGTTACATTACCCGTCGGGACTGCTCGAGAAAAGAGAAAAGGAGTCGAGGCTTCTTCCCTGAATACAAGATTGTGGTTACGTGTCTATGTGGATACGCGTATACTCTTGTGCTTCGTGTCTTACGATGCTGCGCTTAACACGACAAGCATCGGCGCACCTGTTGGTTGTTCTCGATGTTCGTGTACTGCATCTGATGTGTACAGTATAGCAGGTATGTGTACCAACCAAGCTCGTTCTGTTGCGTTTCGGTTTTGTCTTGTCAAAGTTGATTAATCGCCCTGGAGATTTTTTTTTTCTTCTTCACTCTTGTTTTTTAAAACACAAACGCGCTTTGGTGCTTCTTTTGTCGATTTATACATTTCCACGGTTGATTTTTCCGAGTGGGCTCGACGGAAAAACAAGAAAAAACTACTCAAGTGCACCTTCATGCGTATACTTACCGATGTAATGCGCACCCGTGCGATTTTAATGGGCAAAAGTTAATCGGCTTATAATGTACACCCATGTGGGATGCAAATGTCCCGTCTGATTTATCCTTGTGCCATGGAAAGTTTAACGATCCACGTACTGCACACCGTACGATTTCTTCCCTCGCTTACTGCGCTATATGTGCGATCTGATTTCACTTTAATGAGAGTGAAAATCGCGCGACAATGCATAGCTATCCATGTTATAGAAGCAAATCTCTCCGTGCACGGTCACATCCCTCCGATTTTTTTACCGATCCCGTACCGATTACCCACAGCTGCGAGTCCTCGATCAAAACGCCCGACACCTTTTAATCCTACAATCCTGACTAGACGTTCTCGAGGCACCCCGCCGTTTCGCAAGGAGTGCAGTACAGGCCGATCGGACTATTTGTTCCATGGTAATCAATAACTCCGAGCTTGTTTATAATTACTGACGCGAGCTTGCCACGTACAGCCCGGAAACCGTCGGCCAAAGTGTCGCGCTCACAGCAGTTGTTGCTAATTTTCGAGCAGTTTGCTCCGTGGTGAGCGCTAACGGAAGACAAAAAAAAAAAAAAAAAAAAACGGCATCCACGGCGATACTAATTGGCCCTTGTACCTTCGTAGCGCTCTTTTTTCCCCAACTTTCTCGATATTATCGTTATATATGTATACCGGGTTTTGCATCTTGTTTCTCGTTCATTAATAATTAAACAGAGTTGCCGATCGGTACACATACGCAATGTTAATCGCGCGTCGACGGTTTATTTACAGGGAATTAATTTCAACCGACCGGCACGGCCCCGCATGTGCTCGTTTGGAAAACAATCTCGGCTCGGACTACATAAAAAAAAAAAAAAAAAAAATCAAACTTCAAAGTGAAGTATCAATTTATGCTGGGAAAAAATGATTTTTCATTACATAGCTTCGTTTGACGTTCCACCCGTGTATATAAGGAGAGTCTGGTGGATTCCTCCTTTCCCCTGAACTTTTGTTTGTAATTGACCAGCAGAGAGTTGGTCTAATTACTCAGCGCCGAGGGGTGTCGGAGGAGTTACGTCAACGCGCCGAGTTACCTCCGTCTTCTAAGCTTGTATTATGTCGCGCGCGACTCGTCGAGAAATGCCGTCAGTTCCTAGTCACATCTAACCACTGCCTATGTGTTAGTAGAAGTACACGGGAAAATTTGAGGCGACTCGTTTTTAACGCTCGTCAAGTGCCTCCGCGTGTATTTACATATCCCACGCGAGCCGATTAAAATGTTGCGCTAATTAAATTTGACGGACCGAACTTTGCTGGTATATTATTTACGTACAAGGAATGTTTGCCCACAGTCGTTGCGAATTACATTTAACGCTTTATCGCTTCAGCGGAGTTTCGACAGTTTTTCGATAATATCCCTCGTATCGGACACTCACTTGCGGCCCCTATAACCACCCGTATAATTACTCGTTAAATCCACCAAACCCGAAATTAACTTCCATCGAAAGGAATAATATCGCATATCGATCCTTAAAAAAAAAAAAAAAAAAAATATCCTCGCTACCAGCTCGTATGGGATATATTGCGCGAATATGCTCTCGGTAACTCTATTCATCGTTGAATCATCCTTACGAGGGGAGTACGTATATCTCGCAAGAGTTAATTAATTGTGCAATCCGAGTATTAATACCCCGTCATTAATACCCACGAAAGCGCACTCGCGAGACATATGCGCTCCATCAGTTATACATGTATGTTTTCCCGAGGGAAAATTAATAATTATTATGCAAAAACATTCCCCGCAAGAGCTTACCCGTGTATCGCGTATTGACATTGTTTTTTCGATAAATTACAATGTCCGAGAGCTGTTGGGAGAGGACGGGGGGGGGGAATGTGTAATCGAGAGCGATACACGTCACGTAATTACGTAAAGATCTTTACCTGAATTACACGGGTGTCACTTGCTTGTCGTGAGAAAAAAAAAGTAAATTTCAGCAAACAGACTGGCCATTCAATGGAAATTCCATGCGATCAACCGCGTTTCATCCAACGAAATCTATTATTGTAGGTTTTGAAGTACACCCACAAAAAAAGAAATCGCTGTCGAAAAACAAGCTCATACACCGTTTCTGAGAGAACAATGAATTATGAAAACCATACGAGAGCAGTGAAGTTGATGGACTAAGAGAAAAAAAAAAGCAAGTATATCTATTTTAAGCAAAAGTTCACTCGGGACTCGAGAGGAACTTCCGTATCCTCCGGCCCGTGTATACATATACACAGAACAGAGAACGAGCGCGAGCCATTAGTCCTTATTTGCGCAACCACACTTCACGTCAAAGTCGCAGAATCATCGCACCTCGTGTACAAAGCACGTGTCAGTTTGGCTGACAATTAGGATCAGGCACGCGCCAACACTCCGATTCGCAGCTTTCGCGCTGGATGTAATGGTAGAAAAACTCGGGGGGGGGGGGACGATGTCGACACACGAGGAAATGGTCGCGCATTTACGGCTCGAGTGATTTGTAATCGCGCGGAGCCTTGGAGTCTGTGTATCCTTTTTTTTTTCTCGCACTACAATGTACGTTACGTTCAGCACTGGTTTTTCCATCGAGTTGGGGGAAAAAAAAAAACTTTTTTAAGAACCAAAATCCGATGTAAAGCCTCCTCGATCGGAGTGCAATCATCCCTGAGGCTGACTCTTAAACTGGAGTCTCGGAAACGTTTCTGTGTGTACCCGCGAAATTAATCCCGTGGCATTTGTCACAGTATAGCCGTGGAAAAATTTCGCAACGGTAAACCCGACCGCGAGTCTTTTCTTTTTTTTTTTTTTTTTTTTTTTTTTTCCTGTCGAAAGTCCCAGAGAGTCGGCTTCTGCTGCGGCTGAGTTATTACGTGCAATAGCGACTAGCTGTACACGCCGCTTTTACGATCGAGAGGCACCGAATTTTTTCGTAACACTCCTCGGAATTGCCGAAGAATCGCGAAAAATACACGAGACGCCCCACAGTGCGTATTAGGAATTATTTTACGCGATTGAATAATTTATACTTTCCCGATCAACAAAAAAACAACAACGCCTCTGTTTGGAAGAGCCGATCGAGCGCGTTAAAAGTAAAATCGTTCGCGCGAGCTTACCAGTGTCGGTGACGCAACGAGAGACTCTCCCTGCGAAACAATAAAGTACTAAAAATAAAAAAAATAAATAAAGTATGCCCCACTGATGCATAAATAACAAGCGGCGTACATATACTTATTAAAATTCCATGAAATTTATGCGATCGCTCCACTTTCATGTAACACTCGCGTAATGACCGATCGTACAATCGGCACCTGGATTCGCCGTTCGAGCATATATATGCACCCCGGCGATAATTCATGCTCTTTACCGATCACCGCGATTTTGCCTATTAGAGCATACGCTGAGCTACGCGCATATATATCAATGCAGTTGAGAACTCAATCGCTTTTCAGGGAAACACCTTCTCGCTCGCATGCCACATAGAGCATTCACGGGGTAAAAAAAAAAAAAGAAAGAGAAAGATCCTTGCATAACCCAGTGGCTGGTTGAAAAAACCATCGAGGAACCTCGAGTGCCTCCGTATACGTACAGACGAACCCGCCCGTGATCCGAGGAGTTAAAGCAGGAGCTCGAGATTGCGTTCTCCCGAGAAAATGAAAAGAGAGCAGTAAAGGAAGCGAGTGGCATCCAAAGTCCTATTGCGCGTTGCGTCGGCTGGGAGGACACGTAACGCCGCGACACCCCAGCACACACAAAGAGGCGCTATCCAGCCGGCGTCATCTTCTTTCTCGCCGTATATACATGTAGGAAACTTGGCTATCTCCCACTCGTTGGCGGAGAAAGTGTTCCGGTATACGTATTGGATGGCGATCGATCGCGTGTGCGCGGCTATATGCAAATGTATCGGAGGACGCGAGCCATGGGCTGTTGTTATATCGTGGCCGGATGATGAGTCTGTTTGATTGCCGTTTTCACTTTTTGCGTGAATAATTGCCCGTTTCCCTCCAAAGAGCTGTTCAGTGGGGATCGGATAGTTCCTCGGGATGCTTTCCAATCAACGATAGTCAATGCTATGGTGGTGTAATGGCTGTATACATATAGATGAAGGGTTGTATATTACCGAAAAGAGTTTTGTTTTTCAATCAGAATCTATGGTTTCTGTTGGATGCGCTTGGAGTTTGTGGTGAAAAAGAGGAAGAACGATATACTGGTATTTTCCTCCAATCATGGCAAAGTTTCATTTATGTGTTGCGTGAAGGTATTATATGAAAACTGTTGAGAGTCTTGTGAGGAAACAATCGAGTGCAACGTCAAAAGTGATGTAAATTGGTTTTGTCTTTTTTTTTGTTTCATATTAAAAAAAAAAAAAAAAAAACATTGTTTACGGGCACAAGACGGCTCGTTGATCTTTGAATTCAATTAAATACATTGTCAGAGAGGAAAAGATCGGATCTTTTTCGAGATTTATTATATTTAATGAATATTGCGATCGCTCGACGATTACGGCCATTAACCGCGTATGTATTGTATCGCGTCCAAACGCCCGAGCAATTAAAAAGCTTTGATCGATGGTTCGATAATATATCATTGAAACGCGTGACCCACGCTGCGTCAAAATTAAATTACTGCCGATTCTTTGTGACAAAAATCACAAACCAGTAGCCATCGAGTAAGTAGCCTCGGTTTTCCTCCGAAATTGTCGTTGCGAAAAAGCCAGTCAAGCGTCCTCCATCCGAACCGATGTTAATCCCAGCGTTGCAACAGCCCCGCGGCCTTTCTTCCTTCGCTCAATCCGCGCTTTTTTCTCGACTCTGCCCAGCTGTCTCCGACCCACCCCTCTTTCAAACTCGAACCGCCCGCTGACACAATAATACATCCATTCTTTTTTTCTTTCTTCCCTTCCCCCGTCATTCGGCTCGAGTCGCGCTATGCACGCCGTTTCGGGATTGTAAAACAACAGCGAGTGGTCTCGTTACGCGGCACTTTCCATTTCGGCTCGCAAAGTCAGGCAGACCGGCTGATTAGAATGCGCCGTTGGTCGCGCGCTGGGCCCGACGAAAGCTACTGGTCGGATTGAGACACTGCCGTGTGGTTTTTCAATTTTTTTTTTTTTTTTTTATTTTTTTTTTTTTCAAGTTCAGCTCGTCCCTCCCTCCTTCCTTTGATTTTGCACTGTTTGCACTGAAAGAGAAAAGTAATTAAAATCATAGAGAAATTCTGGCAAAAATTACCATTCTGCTCAGTAAATTGGATGCTAAAAAAATTACTATTTTTAACGGTAACGATTATTGTTTTAACAGTAAAAATTACTAAGTTCGACCAGAAAACTTTAAAAGGATCGGTTCATACATTTTACTTTCCAGCATAGTAATTTTTACTGATCGAACAATAATTTTTACTGTTAAAAATAACATCTTTTTCCTATTTCGCCAGCTTACATTCGATTCATTGTACAAAATGGTAATTTTTGCTGAAATTTCTCCATAACTTTTATTATTTTTTTTCCCGTCGGTGCGCAACTTCTTATTATCATGTACGAACAGTTATCTCGGGGGAAAATCATTTATGGAATATAATGTATACAAATTACGAGAGTAACAACAACATCTCAAGGAGTTTCGAAAAACACAGAGACAAAAAGAAATTTCGAAACGTATTCCACCGGGAGGATGGGGATCGCATTTTTCGCCTTTACACCACGTTAATACCACAACGTCTATTTTGTTACATATACCTGGTTTTTTGTTGTTCTCACGCGCCAAACGCGAAACTAAATTAAAATGCCATCGAGTCAAATTCAATCCGTATAGGTATAGGTGTGCCGAGTGATGGTGGCGCGCAAAGATCTCGAGGGACGACAAAATTTCTCACTCGGCGACACCTAACAATTCGTTCTCTCGTAATTTTCCGACAACCCCCCGTGACTGTTGCCCACGCTACGGGGAGATGTGAGCGCCGTTCCTCGGGGCCAATTATCCCGAGTGATTCCGATCTCTCGGGGCTATTATGGGCACACGTACGTACACGTGTGCGCACAGATTGTGCGACATACTGGTGTATGTATATGTATATGTATATACCTGCACACGTATAAGGTACGCGAGCTGCGAATTTACGAGCGCGACGAGTACGAGCCAACTCTTTATCTCTGCCGGGTATCGGAGACACGAGTGCCCCTTCCGTTGTGCTGGTTCTAATTTTTATGGGCGCGAAATCTGGATCGTACGTGTCAATGTTGTAAAGAGAGCCCCGACTAATTTCAGCGAATCTTATCGCTTCAATGGAGATATATTTATGATAGTACAATAGTAAATCTTTATTTGGGGCTACCCACTGGTACAGCAATGTGAGGTGACAAAAATAAAATTAAAAAGGAAGTAAACGACATTTCAATTGCTAAAGCCTACAAGTATAATTATTAATACAGATAATTTGTACACGTATGTAAGGAAATACATTTTACAATTGATTAGGAAATATGCACAAAAATATAGAGTAACTGTGAGGAAATGTGATTTTGTTTGAAGAAAACAAACTTTTTTTTGAGAGTTAGTAGTTTATGAATTAAATTGGTAGGATTTCGAGTTGGTGCCCCGTGATTTCTCCGAGATAGTTTTACGACGCAGCTGTGCTTTTCACACCGAAATTCACTACAAAAATTCGCAGCCTCGTATCACCTATTTTTATCAATTCTCTCGAGCGCCCTATGTTAAAGGCATTACCCGCGATGTCTATAAGGAAGTAACACCTGGTAATACAGTCCATCACTGCGCGTAAACCAGGCGGCAATCAAAGCTATCATCGCGCCCGGCAAAGTGCCACGACCAACAGATTTCCCCGTAAAACCAAGCGCGAACTGCGCTTTGGGAATTAAGATTTTTGTCTCGCGCGAATTTTCATCTCCTCGTTTCCGGGTGTGGTTAGCAACACGCGCGCCTCTACATGAGCTCGTACCCCATACCATTAAGATTGAGCCTTATCGCGTGCAGTTTCTTGTACGTGTAAAACTAGAATCGTCAAATTACCGATTTTCTGGGAAACGGTGAGAAAAAAAAAAAAAAAAATTAATTAAAGCGTGTTTCAGTCTCGCTCCTAATTTCTCTATCAGCACAGGTGCTCGACCAAAGTGTCGGCCCGACGCGCACACACGCGAGAGCGACGACTAATGACGCCGCGTCCACAGCAGCGAAAATCGAATAATAAGTATCGGGTCGTACAAATCGATCTCTAATTGCTACACGCGCGGACTTGCGAGCAAAGTCGTGTACCGCATTTTCGCGCGTCCTCGTGCCGCGGGGCTCTAACTGTACGTACCTATGATCGGTTATACCGTGCCTGATGGATCTCTATAGCTGCGTCCTAAAAACACGGGGGGGAACTACTTTCAAATCGGCCGAAAACACAGCGAAGATTTTCGGTGAAAGCGAAATCTCTCTCGGCGCTCTCTTGTTTGCCTGCGAGTTTCAAAATAGACGCCTCTGCCGTTTGGGCGTAGAGTTACACGAATATTGTGATTACAGGAGTGGATTTTCGAAAAAAATAAAATAAAAAAATGAGGAAGGAAGGAAGGAAGTGCCTCAAAACCGGAGATAAAGCCCCGGAGAGTGTAAGTGTATGGTTGCAGCTTCCGGCCGGTGCTCGCGGAAATGTACACACACGCGCGCCTGAACTGCTTTTCTCGCCGATATTAAGTCGTAAAAGCGCATTAGCAGCCGATCGGGAAGAGTCGACCGGCTCGCCTGTACGCGAGGGGAGGCAAAAAAGGGCCGTCGAGGCGACGACAACTACTCGCCTTGCTTGGCTAATGGACTCCCTATCCTCACCTTCTCCTTATCCGGTATAGCCGTCGCTCTCTCTCTCTCTCTCTCTCTAGCCGCACCACACTCGCGTTATCTAATGAACGATGTCATAATGCACTCGTTTAGTTTACCACTCGTGAGAGCACATCGATCGGCTATAAGTGTATATATATATGCGTGCAGATCAGGTTGAGCCGACGTACAGAGGTATGCCGAGCACGAGCACAACCTGCTACAACCACTATTGCTTGCTGGGGGTATATAGCGTGTACTCGTACTCGTACAGCTAGTCGTTGTTTTGCGGAAGGAAGAGAGAAGCTGATTTATCGTCGAGATGTTGAGGTGCCTATTAACGAACGCTAGTTTCTGGACGCCTCGATGTGGTGACGCTGATCACACGAGCTGGCGTCGCTCTGCGGGGCTTTAGTCTTTTAATTGTCGTACATTTTCCACATTTGAGATATTTATGAAAAAGATGATATATTGAAGATCAGTTACTACAGAAGATGTTATAAAAGGTAGAAACGAGAAAAAATAATATCAGCACTTTTACGACGCTTTCAAAAGCAAATTATTGCCGCTTTTATCCTTCGTACACCGCTTTGTTTGCTTTGGCCGTTTAAGATACTCATCAATTCTATAAGTATATGGAATACAACTTTTTTCAAAAATTTTATGCTATTGTTTGAGCTGAAAATTTTTTTCTTTCAATTTGCTATACAGTATTTAACACGCACATATTTTCAGCAAAAGTAAATATTTTTTTTTTTTCCAGAAAATTACATTCATTGAAATAAATATTTCACACAATAATTTGTTGGAAAAACTTTCGTCAAGTCAGTACTGTGGGGCTGTAGTTGGTATTACTGAGAAATTTTACATTTCAATCTCATTGAAACTGACGAAACGGGAATTTAAAAGCCGCACCGAAGACTAGAGTACCCCAACCAGACAGCCGCTGCGCGTAAATGAAATCAAAAAGCAAGCAGCAGTTGTAGAACACGGCTCGGCAACCGCACGAAGATCACACGAGAGAAAAAGTTTCCCTAATCGCGGAAGGAACAAAGCGGAGCAGCTCCGGTTGCGCAACTCCGCACTTCCTCCATTCCTTCCTCACCAAAGATAGAATCTTTTTTTTTTTTTTTTTTGTTCTCTCCCTGCAACGAGACGAGACACGCAAAAAAACAAAAAAAAAAATAGTAAGCGAGGTATTGTATACGAAACGTAATATACATCGTCCCCGTGTTCCGTTTGCGGCTCGCTAAACTTTACGACTCATTGTACATCTGAAACAGTTTACGAACCCCCGCGCACATAAGAATAAGCGCTTGTACATTATACGAGTACATACTCACACTACTGCCTCCGATTTTTCTCTCCCCCCACGACGGAGCTGTTACTGCAAATAAATTTACATCCCACCATGGTACAGCCACGCGATATGCGGTTTAACGACGAAACGGCGCGTTTATGATAATTCCAGGGGGGGTGGGCTACTTTCTTGCGCTTCATTGTCCAAAGCGTCTCGTACGATATGGTTAAAAAACTCGGAAATGTTGGCCCAAATAATTATTCCCTGCCAAAGTTATTATTGTACGGTTACCATTTCAAGTGTGTGGAAGAGCGTAAACGACTTTCCTCGGCTGGGAATATACGCGCACCGCAGCATAATAGCATTCCTCCGGTGCACGAAGCGAGAGGAGCCGTATTCTCGCATCGCGGAAGGAAGAGCCGATTACGCAAGTGCTCGCGCGAGATTCATTGTAAAGGCTGCCGGCGTCGTATTGTTGGGTTCGTCGACTCTTGGTTGTTTTATACCTATATACCGAGTGTACGTATACACTTGCATGGCTCAACGCTACGGGTCAGGTGGTATAGCATTATGTGTCGCACGCGTGAAGGTATGGGGGGAGGATTGACCTCGCGAAAGCGCTGCAGTCACGGTCGCTTCCTTTCATCCGTCGAGCGGGGGACGACTCAATCTTTCTCGTTCGATAGCTTCGCGCGGAATAAGAGTGCGAGTTTATATTATATTAACATATGTATATGTTTCTACACATGTGCGGCCCGAAAGCCAAAGCAGTGTCTTACATATTGAGGTATTAGCGTTGATGGGATACTTTCTCGAAGAAAGTGTTCCCGGTGCTCCCGAGATTGTTTTGGAGATATGTGGGATCAGTGGCGTCGATGTTTCAAAGCGAGATGAGATTGCTCGAAACGTATGTTACGTACGCGTGTTTTCTCGGGTTTTGATTGAATGCGAAATGAGCGACTCGACGATCGGTGTACACTTATTGCCGAGAGATCGGTACATGGAAGGAGGTGGAGATATCTTTTTTTCTCCTCCTCACAATCGTACACACATCTCTTGTAGCAATAGTAAGTATATATTCTTTGATTACAATAATTTTATGCGATATGAAAAAGAAAAGTTGTTGATTTTTTCTTCCCTTCGTTCTTCGAAAGTGAAGAGAAACGAAGAAAAGCAATCTTAAAATATGTATCTAATATTTTGATGTAACCGGTAATTACCCGCGGGGGGGTTTCTCAATACAACCTCGTTGTCCGCGGGTACGGTATAATAATAATAATAATAAAAAAAACCCCGCATCAGCAAGATCGTACATATAGTTCTTTGTGTTTGCCTTTGCGTTGAATATTATAAGTACACACGTAACGTGATGTATGCAAAAATGTGTACCATTATGTTTTGCAGGCTATCGTCAAGAATCATCAGTGTAGCCCTCCTTCCTCCGGATCGCATTCACAATGTATATACGTACAACTGCGGTATACGGACGTGGGGTTCGCATGTTCTCTCCATCGAAGGATGCGGCGATTACACGCTCGCCTGCACTCGATCGAGAGATAGAGTCGAGCTCGCGTATGTTTGTTTGTATGTATTCGGATGGTCCGTGGAACTATGAATTGCGTGCACCTATACAAAGCTTGAAAAAAAAAAAAAAAAAAAAAAAAAAGGAAAGTAAATACAACGCAGGCGACGAAAGAGAGCTGGAAATTTGTCAATTGATTCGTGTGTAGCGTTTCATTTCCAAACATAAAAATCGGTGGGTACAGGTACAAAAATACGTATATCTGCATGGTAAAGAGTATCGTTTTGGGAGAGTTGAATGCCGCAACGATATGCGTTGTAAAACGACGATAATATCTTTATCATCAAACGTATAGGTGTATAGCCGTACACCGCACGGACACGTGCGCTTTGTACAATATAGCTTCTGCGAGTACAATGTACCGGTAAGTGCAGTGAAATACCTATACATACACACGGAGACCCTTCGCTAGCGCGTGGGCCAAGCGTCCCGCACGTGTCACACGTGCTCTCGCACAGTATACCCACCCACACGCGCATTGCTCTCTCGCCACGTGGGACGACGATATATTTATATTCCGCGGTCAGAGAACTGTATCATATATGTATACGTGTTCAACAGCCGCGCAGCCATTGTAACGAGAGATAAGCTCCGCTCCCGGACTCGGTTAATTGACCGATTCCGCGGTGATGACTCAATTCGGAACGTATGGATACCTGTGGGATGTTGCCGGCCTCACCTCCGTAAGCGCAATGTGGTTTTTGCGGTCGATGACTGCAGTCGCTCGACTCGGGGTGATTTTCATACCGATCGAAAGGTTACCACTGCCGGACAATGATTGAGCCGTAAGTATATCCGTTCGTTGCTCGCACGAGTATTCCAAAAATCTTATGCATCCAAACAACGATAGCTACTCCATGGTTTTTCAATTAAAACAAGGGGGGGGGTGGCATTCCTCGCGCTCAGGCATCCCGAAACTTGGCTACTGTATACTCGGTAGGGGTATACGCGACTCGCGAGAAAGGAAATTCCGGGTGCAGTCGGTGGCGACAAAAAATCCGCGCCACGCGGCTCGAGTGAAATTCGATAGGCCGGGCCGAGCGCCTGTGGTTGATTTGTGAAACTCTGCGCGAGCCGGGGACAAAAAAAAAAAAAAAAAAAAGAGGCTGTCTATGCGAAAAAAACAGCTGTGAAATGGTGCCTGTCGGGAATTCACGCAGCCAAAATCGAGCTGGAGTCGAGGCGTACATTGGGTCTACGAGAGGTGCATACGTGTTTTCAGGTGTCCCTCTAACAAATAGGACGGACGCGATACAGTACGGGCTTATCGGTGCGCCGCTCGGTAGATTAGATATCAGGTGCAGGATTGCCAGGAGGCAACGAAACAAAAGTTGTGCACTATAATAAGTATGTCCGGAGCATTTTAATTCAAGATTTATGTTGGCCAAGCTGTGCTCCATACATGGTATTACCTCATTTGGGTGATTTGACTATATTAAAACGCACGCTCGGAGGTGTACAGAGGGACAGGGAAAAGCAGTCACGCGCGGTATATTATTATACAGCCCATTTCACTGGAATCCTGGCGCAGGGAGCGCGGATTGCGCGTTCGTCTGAAATAATGTTAATTGAATTTTATTAGTCGCATTTCGGGTGGAAAGCCCGCTTGGCGAAATCTATTTGTTCTATTGCGCCATTGGGGCAGGGAGAGCTGCTATATGTTATACACAGTGATGAAACGTTAATTGCACAGTTGAGACACTGGAGCTGTACTATATATTGCATGTATTATGCACCTATATATATGTATATACACGGGCGGTTGGGGCCGTTTACCGAAACCGTTACTTGTACCATTATTGTATTATTGGTATATTACCGAGTTTATTATGTGGTTTAATGGACTATATTAATTACGCTTCGGGGGGGAGGTGGGGCAGATCGGTACGACATCGACATTTTTGCTCGCAAGATCGAGTCGAGATAAATAAGCAAATTTTACCGCGCTCCTGCCACCCCCTAATCGCGCGCCTATCCGTACAGCCGTTGCTTTTCAGTGGATTGAAGATTTATCTGCCTCCACTCGGCAAATAAATTGTGCAGCTCGGTGCAAACGCGTTATCGGAAATTTTCGCTCCAATTCGATACCGGTATGTATATATTATATGCGTGTACACTCTGCTTCGGTATATAAATCCGCGCTCCCGACTGATAACTTAGATAAGGGGCGTAACCTTCTTTTTTTTTAATTTCCAAATACATTCTTACTTTATCTGGATTATTTTGTTCCCCGATTTTAAGGTATGCGTTGAAAAAGTTCATGCCGGAGAGGCCTATATTTTCGGTAGAATAAGTGATTAATGGAAAACTTGTCCCACTACTACTTATGACAGTTTTATCTATAATTATCGAAACATTAGATTATGATGTAGATGTTGGCACCCAACCTCGACTCTGCTTGATTTACCATTAAATTTCAAGGTATCCCAACCCAGAGTAGGTACACGTTAAATTTCAGAACAGCCACGCACTTAATATAAGCGCAGCATCGAGGACTGATCTATTGTCTCCGGCGAGTGCATTGTAAAGGTCTTCCTCCGGGGCAGCGCATATCTCTCATTCGCGACGCCTCGATCTTTTCGCACGTCAACGCGTGGTTCTCTCCTCTCCCTTTTTACCTCTTCTTACATATACACGATATTTTTACATTCGGATGATTGTTCCTGTTAATTGAAATCTGTCGCGAGCGAGAGCAATAAGCGTGATGTGTAGTTCGCACCGCCCGGAGGGTAAATAATACTTTCTCCAATCTCAAAATGTTTCAGTCACAAGTATATACCCTCTGACGGGAGCGTGATATTATTTTGATTTGGCCCGCAAAAACAGAACCCAAGTGCTCACGTGTGGAGAAGGAAAAGGGGGGGAGGGAGAGGCTCTAGCCGCGGTCACGAACGAAACAATGCTCTCTCTCACACAATGATAATATGCGCATATAGCGCGAGAATGGCACACGTGTGTTGCGCACTCAAAGACCCAATGGGTGTATATATAGGTACCCTCTCTACCCACTACTGCATCCTTGCCATTCCAGGGGCCCCGACCTATTATGTTTTTCATGAGGCATACGCCTCGTTATGCACAATCCACAGCCTCGGGCTCGCGTGATTTTTGATGGATAATTTCATCCCACGCGCCGAGCTCGTTGTTACGATGATTACCTAAGAAAAGGCTTACTGTACATCGATTAACTGTGCCAGTAAAATTCAGAGATAGCGCACGTCGCGCAATAGGGCGTATCATTTGACGCTATTCAAATACCAATAGTAAAAAATAATATTTTCATCTCTGGTTATCGGAATTTGTTTGACGATTGTGAGGTTTCACACGGATATACATATGTATACATGAAATTGCAATGGCACGCGTGAGCTCTTTTGCATTGAAACTCACGAGTTGGAAAATCGTGGAAAAGGAGCCTCGTTGCGAAAGAGTTTTACGTACACGTGGCCTCGAAGAGCTGCACCTGGACGACAATCATAATCAGCTGTTGTTCGCGTCCCACCGGGTGGACTTTGCGATAAAAATGCTATTTCATCGCTACACCATACGATAACTCGCGTGTAGCCGAGTGTACCGGAGAGACAATTTAGGGCCCCTGATTGTTTTATCGGCCAAAGTCTGTAGAGTCATATAGGGTGGGGGAATGACACTACTCCACGTTATCCCCCAGCGGAATCGATAAATCGGCATTCGAGTGCCCGCGTACTCTGTTTCGCTCTGACAACCCGACAAATTTAATTCGTCGCTGTACGCGTGCCTTTCCATGGAATAAATGTCCTCTTGGTCGTGAATTTATGCGTTGCGAGATAGAGAGAATAGACAACTAAGAATATAAATACGAGTACAAACGAGAGAATCAAGTTGAAAAAATGTATTTTGCGTCTCTGCTATATAACGCTGGCGTACGTTTGTTGCATTGTTCGTAGCATCGATGTATTTTTAAGAGCCACTTCGAAGTCGAGAGTTCGTTTGTGTGCAGGAAATTAATGGAGCGGTTACGTCGGCGTGTTGTTGGCCAAAAACTGCACGACTCGAAGTTTGACGCGGGTTCTTTTAGCGGAGCGAATGGCGTGCCGATTGTAATAATGAAACTTCGATCGCTATCCTCGGGTCATTTAAGAATAATAGCTTGGCTGAAAGGAGTCAGTTTGATGAGATTTCCGCGTTATATAGGATACGTAGCACTTACGACTATTCGATCGTTTTGAGATAATCAACTTGCCAAATGTGTTTCAATCTTGATGTAACATCGATAAAACTTGTACAAGATATCTCGAGTAATCCTCTGTTGTCAAGGAAGAGTTTGGAAAATAACAAAATTACGTGCTCTAAACAAAGAAGTACATTGAGGTGTGCGAAATCGCGTCAAGGTCAGCGGTTCGCGAGTGTCTGCTTTTTTAAACGTTACTGTACTGTGAAAGGCTCGACGAAACGCACTGAGTGGGAAATTTTCTACTGTTTTCCACGCTGGAGCGCCGTAGATCGTTTTTCATCAAAATCCTATTTGTCTCGCGTGGAGATGATTTAATTTCTCGATACTGAGTGCAAAGATTTTTGCGCATCTGTTGCACATTTTTGCACACTTCCATTTTCTACGTGTGTGTTCGTGGCATATTTTAATGTTTTTTTAATTTTGTTAAGTGCAAATTGGAAAAGACAGATTTTAAATGAAAATGAGAATAGGTCACATCAGTATTTCTCGCTTCGGCTCGTCTTACCTTACTCGTCTGTTTCTACTGAATTTTGCATAGTAGAATAACTCTTGGGTTTTAAGTCAAATACTTACACTGAGGACTATTTGGTTCAATTATAAATTTACAACACAAAGAAAAAGTGAAAAAATAAAATTATTTATGAAAATCCAATTGTACATATTAATTTGGTCCGTATTTTTTTAAGTTACGCATACTCTAAAAAATAAAAATCATCTTAGTTCATGTAACGAGTAAAAGCATATTTTTTTATTACCGTATTTTTCAGGAAATTATTTTTTTTCACCGACCCAGTGGTTACGGTATCTTCCAAAATCGAGGTCTCTCTCAGCCACCTGCGGCCTCTTTTGCGATAATTTACCGATACACGAGCCACAACAGCGGCATTACTTTTACGATCTCCTTATTTTTCCCTCCTCAGCTCGCAGTTCGTTAAGAGAGGCACACACGCTCTCAAACACCTAATGAAAAAGTTTCATTTAATTATACTGCGCACTGCATTTAATTACCACGGGGATAAAAAAAGGCGCTGAAATTTTTTCAGCGATGACAGCGATAAATCATACCAAGGGTCATAGAGCAGTAGAGGGGAAAAAGATAAAAAATTAAAATTAAAAAAAACGGTTGCAGAGAACAAAGAGGCGATAGGAGCTAATTGCGGCAAAAGCGCGCCCACGTGCGTGTGTTGTTTGTTTGCACGCTCGCGAGGGTTAGTATACGTATGGGACAGTACTTAGTTGCGAGGGAGAACAACTTGGGCTTTGTTTCAACTAGTGCGATGATTTGTGAATAGTGGCTGAGACGGTGCTTGGATAACGATGATCGAGGAATGTCCTTTTCATTTTTTATACTCTACATGTTTTTTTTATGATATGTATTTTTTAAAGCTCGAACATGCACTTTTTCTTTTTTATATGTATACAACAATAGCGTACAAACTAGACAAACAGAGCGATATCAAGCTGGCGAATATTTACGACCGGCTTATCAGATGGACCGGAGGACAATATGGCCGATAAATTTACCTCGCGAGTCGTACACAGGGTCCGGCCGTCTGCTCCTCGAAAAATTACCTTTAGTTGGCACACGTACCGATATGATTTAGTGGGGCACAGCGGAATAATTGCTTACATGCGTACTCGCTGTATACCCTATAACGTCCCCGTTCGTGAAAGTAAAATGCCAATGACGATTTCCCTACCCTACTTCGTGGGTGTGCGTTTTTAATCTGTTGTCCGATATCGCCGATACGTTGTTATGACAAAGACAGTCGTGTGCGACGTTTTTCCGATGCAAATCTCTTTTGCGCTACCGTTTTACGCGTACAGATATATATATATGTACCTACGTGCTCCCTAATGGCTTACAACTCTGATACAATATCTGGCTCGCCGAGCAAGTGCAAGTGCGTGTCTTACTATACACGTACAGATGTTGTTATTGGTCGCAAGTACGATTACCCTGTAACGATTTGTTAGGCGAGAGTCTCGACGGTGGTGAAAAAACGTGGGAATTTTTGCAATTTTTCCTCGTCGATCAATGAAAAACGAAACGTCTTTGAATCGAATATTGTGTGCTTTTGCCACCCCAAACATATATATAAACGAAAGGAGTTTGGATTAACCAAGACTAAGTAGATACTTCCTGCAATTAAACGCGGGCGACAAAGTATGTTTTCCGAGCCACGGGCGATCGATGCATAACCTATGCACACACAAAGAGAGAGAAAGAGCAGCGGTCCCAGGTACACACCCGGCGTTTCACAACGAGCGGCTAACCAAGTAGCCGAACCCCACCCCGTGAGCAATTAAAGCCAAGCGGCCACGGTAATCATAGGGATCTCGCTGTGCGGGACACAGAGTCGCGCGTGTTTGAGGAAAGCTCAAGAGCACGTTGTCGTGCAGGTATCGGTCGAGCCGATCGGTACAAGGTATGGCACCTAATTTGGTTAATTGCAGAGAGAGAGAATAAAAGGATCGTACAAGATCAAGGGAATCTGGCTTGTTTCTCTTCCTACGGAGTTATGATTTCAATAGACCGTGGACCGTTTTGAGAGTCAACTTGGCTATAGTTTTTCGCCGCATGGCCCGATAACGAGGCTCGGGGTGTAGCGATAGGGATCGCGATTGGCCCCATATGCTTACTCTCCCCGAGTCTTATATGGCAAATAACACGTTTCGGCTCCGCGAATCTGAATTTCTCGCTCGGGTCGCCTTTTTTTTTTTTTACCGATTTTCAAGGCTAAGAGTCTGGTGCAGAGTGAGCTCGTTCAATCCAAGAGTTTCATCAAAGGACCCAAAAAGCAGTTGGGAGCCAGGGACATTTATATCTGCGATTTCAGATTCTCCAGGAAAGCGTCGGTCGATCTTATCGGCGACTCTTCAGCGCGACATTAGAGGTGTTATTTTCGCTTATTTGTATTATACTATTAGGTAACACCGCGTTTTTTTTGTAGATCTACCCAGTGGGTGGGGGAGGGAGGAAAGTACAAGGTGTTACGCGCGCGCTCGTTGTTTAATACACTCTCGTTGCGCGACAGTATCAAATTGTCGTCATCGAATGGTTATCGCTCCCCCCGCAAGGCTTATTGTGTTACACAGCGTTGGGTGGGGCTTTTTTCGCTTTGGTCCCATCGTTTGCGCGACGCAATTATTTGCGGTCCTTAATTTTGGCTCTCCCCGCTCGATTACACGAAAGACACTTTGGACCAAAGAGGCCCCCCGAGTTAAGAGCCGCAGTTAAAGTACCGAGATGGAAAATAAAGAGTGCAGAACACGTCCGATATTACCGCATTCGCGTAAAAAAAAAAAAAAAAAAAAAAAAATTACTCTACCCGGCGATAAAATAGTGTCGCAATCCTGGCGCGTTTTCAAATCCAGATGTTAAACGCGCCGTACTGTGTATGTGTAACGTGCACGAGTTGGCCAAGACTTTGCGAGTGTTACGCGCTCCGACGAACAATTCGACAATGACTGCACGTGTATACGCAGGGAGGGGATAAAAAAAAAAAAAGAGAGCGGTGAGCCCGGAATACCGAAATAATTTTCGTCATCGATAATATGGTACACCGGGCCCGTATCCCATTAACGAAAAATTTGCATGCGTGTATGTACGTGTAAGCCGCGGGGTCGTAAAAAAAAAAACAAAAAAAAAAAAAAAAGAACGACGGAAAAACCGAAAATACCTGCGTTTATCTGAGAGGCGAGAAAAAAACGAGGGTGTATAGGCCACTTGCGGTTATTTTGCAGCCTTAATATGTTCGTAGATTATATACGTAGGCATGTAAAAATAGCGCGAAGGAGGGGTACCGTAAAAAGGAGAGCCCGGCCCGATAGTGCTAATTTAATTGGGCAATTTTGAAACTGACAGCGCGCTCGAGACGCGGGATTGTGTTTACAGGCTCTTTGCAGATTAACCGAAAAAATCCCTGCAGGTGCATGTTCACCCTGATGGGTCTATTTTTTTTTTTTTTTTTTAATTTGTCTCGAGCGTGAAAAAATTGTTTCGAAAGAGATGGTAAGGGAGGAAAAAATATTATTTACATTTTGAGTCGTAGGCGAATAATTTATGCGAGAGTGGATAGTAGGACGCACTTAGTCGATACTTTGGTGTTACCAGCGGGAGAAAATTTATTCGATTGTCTTATCAATCTCAGTCGCGCTTGAGAATCCGCTAATACATAACTATAAATAAGTACAATAAATTAATGACGTGAGTGAAAGTTACGCGTTGGTTGGCTTACCCTTCACCGAATCGTATATACTCGACATTGCAGTCGTTTCAACAACACCAACCTGAAACAAACGGAAAGATAATAAATTAATAATGCAACTCGAGTACAATTAAGATAAACTTGATAATAAATTTTCTCATATGTATATATGTATCTAACAGTGTGTGTTTCGCACGTTATATTAAGCAAGCGTCACTTCCATCAATATTCTAATCGCAAGTGCGATAAATTATCCGACGTATATTGCTTTGTGAATGAAAACAATACTACAATTTTTTTTTTTTTAAATAATGGTTTGTAATTCATACCTTTTTTTGTCATTATTAGAGACTGAGAAATTTTTTAACGCCTCATCATTTTACTCCCAAGTCTACATATCGACTGAATACTTTAAACGTTTTGTGGAACTTAAAAAAACAATTAACTAGTGTCTACATGAAAAAAATAGACTTTATACATACATACACGCACAAAAGGCTAAACCCAAGAAAAACTGTTAGTGTACGACCAATAAAGTAGGATTCACTGATTCACGTGGATCGAGTGGTAGAAAAGTTGGCTAGAAACTTGCTTCCGTAATGAGTTCAAATTTCGAAAAGAACATGTGCGAAAGATCAAAAAATTCGAGTGAGCCCTGCGATACAACCTTTGCCCACTACTAATGAACAAAATTTATGGTCAAGTTTATTCATGAACTGCATCTCCTAAATAAAAGTATATTTTTTTCTATTCATAAGCAATTATAATTATATATAGATCTCAGTACGACTTTAAGGTGTCAGGAAAAATAAAAGAGGTACTAAAAAATAGTTTTCTAATGTTTTTAACAGTCGGTATACAAAATTAAAATGAAATGGCATCACATCCCCCCCTAAAAAAAACAAAATAAGTCGTTGAAATCTAAAGTGTTTTGAGCTCTTCGCCTCACTCTTTCAACTTTTTTGGTTCACTAACTTTTAAATTTGGAAAATATTTTTTTGTTTTTTCAAATGTACGATAAAAAAATGTCTTAAGCTCTAAGAATCGTCCTTAGTAAATGAAACGTATGCGCTTGCAAAGTTCCAGCAAAAATAAAAATAACGATATCTCTCCTTTTTTAGCCTTAGAATTGAAATTTTTCTTATTTATAACTTCCTATGAAAGTAAAGGATAAAAAACTTCCCATTTTTCTTTCACTATATTAATTTTCCAGTAGTTAATGAAATATCAACCGGCCTTCTCCGAAATAATAAAAGCTGAATGAACCGAGTGAAAAGACCCACGAGTGGGTGGCACAAACCTACTCGTGTGTACCTGCTATAATCCCGCAACTCTTGTCTGACCAAATGATATTGCAATTCTCCCCCTCGGCAACTGCTTGCATTTTCTAACACACCTGCAGCCACCATTCCACTGTGCCATTTTCCTCAATTATCGGGCAGTATTACCTAAAACACCAACTCGTACAGCACAAGGAAAGATGTACCAATAATTACCCCGAGTCAGCCTTCCGAAGCCCACTCGTATATTTTTGCTCCGATAGGCATCATTTTTCTCGGGAGCAGTGAAAAACGTCCACCAGCGAGATTGATCCGCGTGGCTCTTGCCGCCCCAATCAAGGCTCTCGAGAACCACCGCGAATCTCTTGAACGTTTCCGCGTCCCGATTTTTTGTCAACCCCCCTCCAGCCCCCCTAGGCCAATGGGTACAATGATGGATGCTGAGAAAATCATTGCGGGCTCTCATACGCGCAGCTGGACCGAAACCTGTTCCAATGGCTCCCGAGCGCGCATTAGAATGGGTATCCTGTATACGCGCGTGTAATGTATACGGACCCCCGGCGGTTTATTTTATTGCGCGCCGGTGCAGGTTATGGGCATCGTCGCCGGTCTACATTACAATTGTAAATCACAGCCCCCACGGGCTGGCTCGTATTGATGACGATGATTATTCGAATTTGTTTTACTAATTTTCCGAGCTCGTGTGTACTATATATATGCGTCCATGAGCGCGCGATGATAAATATATACACACACGTGTTGGTTTCTCGCTTCGTTTTGCGGAAAAAATAACTATTCATCGTTGGAAAAATGCCATTGAGGCAGAAAAAGCATCATTTCGAGCCATTGCAGGTACAACCGTACCGAGAGAAGTTGTTACCTCGTCGAACAAGTATCCGATTCAAAGATTCTCATTGTCTTTAGCGCGTGTGTATCTATTACACAAACCCCTTGGTCCTTTGTTTCCAAGCAAAGAAGAAACGAAGAACTCGCGACCCAGTGCCTCTTTGGCACCATCGAGTATAGGCGAACTCTCTCGCACAATATACCTGTACTCGAGTAAAAGGACCTACCTTTCCGCGACTCGATCTCTCTGTCTTGCAAAAGAAGCCAAGAAGCAAACATACGGAGCATACATCGAAGGATGATGATTTGCGACTCTAGCTCATCGCTATACTTTTTATTCATATATGTACGACGTGGGTCGTGCGCCGTCATCTAGATGATATTCCCATTGCGCAATGTATAGCATATAGGTGAAGGTATATGTGTACATTTTCGTTCTCAACGAGGAGGATGCATTGCGTGCATCTGCTGGCATCAACTTTTCGTGAACATAAACGCTGTATCTATATGTTTTCTCTTTCGATCGCGTCTTAAATTTATGTACGCGTGGGTGAATTTCGATGCGACGAGCAGCACTTATTATTTTTGATACCCTCGCGTTCGATCACTTTTTATATCGATATAAGTGTTGCATCTAAACGTATTTCTGATGGAAGATAATTGCTCGTACGCGATTTAGTCGCTCCTCGACAATAAATCTAAATGCGAACTGAAATAAAATGAAAGCGCTTGCAATGATAACAACTGCGGCGACGGAAGTACGCGCATTTATAACACTATTGGAAGTGAAAAAAAAAAAAAAAAAAAAAAAAACGGGAAAGGAAAGAAATAAGTACTTGAATAACATTAATCGACGAATAACTGCAGGAGCTCTTTTTTCGGCACGACCAAAATTTATACCATAAATTCACAAAAAAAAAAAAAAAAAAAAAAAAACGAACCGGCGTCAAATGAGCCACACTCCACGATACATTTTCACGAGCGCTCCATTGTCCCGTAGCAGTGCACGTCAACACACGCTTTGCCGAATCGGAGCTCATGAGAAATCACCCCTGCGCGCGTTAAAGACCAAAAATCGAGTGCTCGTTAGCCACTCGCGGACTTTGGGCGAGTGCGCGCTTTGAAAATTATTTATGGCACCTGGACGCTATACGTGCTCCCCTCGTTAAGCTGTAAATGCCGAATTCGCGTCGAGTATTTCCCGCACCGATTGTATATACAATATATACGTACTTTCGGGTCTATGGTACATTAGTGTCGTGTATCTTGTAAATATATAGTGGCAGTGTAAAATGGGTGTATCTATCACGGGGGGGGGGGCTCGGTTTAATGAGATATCCGCTCGGTGCGTGAAATTTTTGCGATAGCAACAACGAGGCGCGTGGAATTTATAAGTGCCCCCAGTGTATATACGTACTAGTGCGGCCGTAGATTTAAAAAAACCCACCGTTTGGTCGTTTTGTTTTATTCGCACCCACTGGACAGCCGAGAGAGGGATAAATATATATATTAATTACAAAAGAGTCCGAGTGCACCTATTCTCCGGCAGCGTGTATACATTACATATGTGCACTGCAGAATCGCAAAGATACGGGGATTAAGATAATGAGTCGAAAGTTATATAATCGTATGGCTGCACGTGGTACACACAGACTCTCGCTATATATGTACAAGTGGACGCGTAAACGTGTACATATAATACACACGTGAGCCCGGCCAGGGCGGTCCGATCGCATTCTGTCGCAGCTCGGTATTATTATTCTTCGGCTGGTGTGCTGTCGCTGTAAAAATGGGGCTCAGTCGAATGAATTACTCGACACCAGTCGGGAGTCCTCTGTCACCGCGCTAGGGGGCTCCGACGCGAAATTTTAATTGGTTCCTAGCTTCGTTGGGAAAAAATCGCCCGGGTAGCACTGTTGTGTATACCACGGTATATGGGGCGGGCCTAACGAGAGTCTCGGCAGGTGCTCGGCACTTTCATAAAAGTGAAATTCAATTTATCTGCAATTAAAATCGATCTAGCTGGCCGGTGAGTATTGGTACCGATTGTCGCGCGATTTCACCTCATATGTCGATTATTACAGGTTATTGGTACGATTGATGGGCCGAGCGCGAAACCAACCTACCGTCCGCGGTTCCACGAAGACGACACGCATCTTTGATTCTACTGTTCGAAGGTCGTCAATTTATTTATCTATTTTTTTTTTCATTTCACTTTTGTCCCATTGACTTTCTTGTGGTTTATACATGGAATCTCTACATTTGTACGTTTCACTGTAAATGTCAGTCTTTACGCATTTACTTATCGTCCCACAAACAAGTGAATCATTACTCACTTGAAACGTTGAAAATCATGCCCAAAATTTACAACACACGAATCATCCTAACACAGAGTTAACACCCTGGCAATAGGGAGCTAAATTATGTATAGAGTGTTTTGTCCTCTATGATTTCTTTTTGCACATTAGGTATGCTTTGAAATTGGCAGTGTTAGTGTACACGTGGCAAAGAGAAGAAAATGACCGTTTAGTCCGTTTAGAAGAAAATGACCAATCGAAGGGAAAATCGGATACTCGGAAAAATATCCCGCGTCACGCTTTCGTTGATCGGAGCAAGGATTTTTTTTTTTTTTCTCTCGACACGCACAGTTCACTTATCTTGACTGCGCGCGCGTTTCGGAAAAACAAAGAAATAAATCGATCAGCTGACGCGCGGCCAAGTAGGAATCCAGTGCTTTTCCCTTTCGCTCCCGCAGCCGTCAAGTTCATAAAGAAACGGGGGGGCTTTCTCTGCGCGCGGGTCACCCGAGCGGGCGCGTACATTTTTCCACCACCACCCCAGTGGCTCAAAGGGGAAGTTGCTGCTCGTGTTCGACGCGTTTGTAATACCTTCGCGGCGTTATCTGTCTCTCGGACAACGGAGCTGTGACTCCGTGGGGTGTCACCAGTGATAATCGGTCCCAGGGAGATTGTTGATTACCACCGGTGATGGAGGAATCCCGAAAAGGGCGGCGACGACTTTGACAAAATACCGCGACTAAAAATATATGACTCCTTTTGGGGAATAAATAGTTAGGGCGAGTGGACAAGTTCTCGAGATTCGGTCGAGAGATTGTACAGTGCAGCTGCCGGATTATCGAAATCTCTCGAGCAGTTGATAAAGCAGAACTACTCCACTATCAACGCACTGCGCGACAAATGGCTCAGTTGTACTTTTTTTGGTTGGAAGGGGGGGGGGTCACTCGCTGGATTTATGGGTTAATTACGACATGGCCCACGGGTATACAGTGCGGTGTCCTAGGTCTAATTGAAACGTCGCGGTTGTATCTCTGGAAAGGGGTGTACGAGTGGGTTATTGATACAAATGGAGTGTGCTCGGATTACTTGTGTGTATATTTGTGTAGGTATACGTGGGATAACGTAAGCTCTCGATACGGCCGGAGAGTGCCGATAACCATTGAAAAGGAAACACAAAATCGAGGGGTGATTTATCGGTGGGAATTTTTATAAACTTCGTTACGACGGGATTTTTCCTTCTGCGAGTGCGTACGTATACCTACCAGGTAGCGATTAATCAGAAATCGACATTTATAACGCGGTATAAATCTTAATCAAACAACTTTGTAACAAAGGTTTTTCCATTTGCAGGGAACGAAAATCGCGGAGCTCGTTTGTCTCGGGGTTGGAAGGAGTTGAGAAAAAAAAAAAAAAAAAAAAAATCCGAGCCGATCGGCATACGCATTATTGTTTGTAAAAATCCAATCCCTCGGCATTCCGTCTACGTGGTTGCAAATAAGCGGTGATAAATTTTCTAGTTTGTGTAACCTGTAGCAACGGAAAAAAAAAAAAAAAAAATTATCGCCCTCAATGTCAAAGTACGGATAAAGACTCTGCACGGGCTGTCGAGGGAAAAGCTTCCGCCTACAATATCTAGCGATTTTCGGTGTTTGGCTCGCGGTTGGCTGGTAGCGCGAGGAAGAAAGAGTTTACCGTAAGATACGTGGGCTGACGCTTGTGATCGCGCCGACGTCGATAAGACGTGTCCGTTTAAAAGGATTCGGGTGTTAGGCTTTACCGATCCAAAAATCGGTATCTCTTTCGGGATTTTCTAAAAAAAAAAAAAAAAAAAAAAACCTGTCAGCATCGGAGCTCAATAGTTTGGAAAACCATATAAATCGACACTGACATTCGCTCATTCGCCTGTGCACATAGATACAACAGTAGAAACAGCCGAGTCTGGTAAGACACAGCTGCAGTTCACGTGTGCTGTATGTCGTATCATTATTATTATCCGCTCTCGTGGAGGGAGTAAAAAGGACTGGCTCGGCTATGCGTCTGGTCCAGTTCTTTGTGCAGCCGTGGCACATTTTTAGATCCTATTTTATAAAAGAAGAGAGAGGGGAGGGCTCGGGTATCGGATTTTACAGTTTTTTTTCTAAATTCCGTGTGACCATTTGAACCCCCCACACGTATACGTTTCGCGAGCAAGCTCGAGATGCCATATCTCTTTCGGAGAAGGGCAATTTGTCAAATTCTTCCATCGCCGGTCGCGTACGCGATAAGTAAACCGATAATGCTCCGGGAAAAACAGATTTAGAAAAAAGAATTCCACCGGCGCGGAGATCGATTTCAGCTGCGCTACACGGCAGGCAAGGGCCCACACGTCTCGGCCACCTTCACCCGGTCCCCTTCGTAATGTACACTCGCATGGTGCGCGAGCTCGGCCGAGTAAGTATCGCGCGTTTTACCTACAAATGCCTCGGGTAGCCGATACACGTGAGCGCGTCACGTGCGCGCGCCAAGAAAGGGAGACAGAGCCGCGAGCACGTGAATTGTAATATCGGCCACGAGTTGATGTAGCACACAGGTTATACCCTACACTTGGTAATATACTCCACGTGCATGTATATTTGTTAACGCGAGCATTTCACGATTTCATGCACCACTTGTGTATACAACGTGTGTCTCCCCCACCCTGGGCTCCTTTTGCCTCGGCGTCAGGTTCACGTGCTCTACTCCTTGCGAGAGGATATGATATGCGATACGCGATTTGTTCACTTTCAGTGTGCTTTTCGACGACAAAGCCAAGTGTGACACGCGCCTCACGTCGGGCAGGTGGGGAGAATTTTATTTTGTTTGTTTTTTTTTTTTCATTTTATTTTTTTGGCTCCCCAGAGTCACGACTTTGCTCCATTTGCGCGGAAGCTCGGTCCACACGGCTGTGGTGGTGAAAATTATTTTTTTCCACTCGTGAAATCGATTTGCATATATTTCGGCGGCAGCCGCACACGGCGTATTTTGTAACTGGGATACGAAGATTTTTTAGCACAATAATCCAGTCACGAAATCAACGTTTCACTGGATAAATCCACGTCAAAATTGAAGGGGCAGTAGGTAAAAATAAATATTCGTATACAAGCAAGTCCCATCAATGGATCCATCTCGAAAACCACACAAAGCACGTATAAATATACATATACTTCTCTCAATTAATCACGATCGAAAATTTTTCATTTTCCCGAGGAGATATCCCGTTCGAGCCCACATTCCACGGATTCTCCAGGCAAGCGAACAAAGTAGCAGCCACCGCGCACAGAAGTGCAGCTCAACAAACGGCGGCTGAACGATTGTTAGGCCTAACAATTATTTTCAACGGTGAAACTTTTCTCACTCCCGTGTGTGTATAATATATCTCGGGCGCAGAGAGAGAGAGAGAAAAAAAAGTATCGCCTCCAGCGCACGCGATACGGCCAACGCTTTTTCGCCTTTCAAACACACCGTGGCAAGTTCACGTGAGCCGCGTACACGTGTACGTGTATATATGTATATACTTTATGCACATATAGCCTATACTTCCACGCCTTCGCGTATATACCTCCATACGTATATATATAGTGAGCAAACATAAGGTTCATTGTCTACGGGTTGTAGCTAATTGCGCCGTACGTGCCTCTATGTGTGTACATTGTAAGATACGGGCGTGAATACGCGTGGAAAAAGAAAGGTTGAAATTATACATTGATCAGCTGAGCCCTCTCATCTCGAGATGAAATGATGAAACCCCCTTACCCTCTCTGCAACCCATGTGCATACAGTGAGTTTGCGTGTACACGAGAGTATACACATATAGGTATGAAGGGTGTGTTTTGTTTGACGTCATTGCGAAACGTTGGCCGATGTATATACGTATATAGATACCCCAGTCGGCATTTTTCGTCCCGTGCGACCGATAGTCGTGCCGGCCGATCGGTATCTCTCGATCCGATCGCGAGGTGTGAATGTTTTCGCGTGCGTGTATCGATCGGGACGAAATAAAAAGACAATCACTCGTTTCACCCATTTGAGGTTTAAGCAAAATATATTCGAGACATCAGAAGCACGTATCGTATGGTGTACACGATTCAGGCGTTGAGCTGAATTCATACAAGACGTGCCTCAACGCAGAAATTGAATTTCCCATGGATCGCCGATCTTATTCAATTTCATTTCTAAGACGCGTTACCCCTTGCCAATAACGCATAGCGCACCGAGAAAATTACGCTTTGTATTACAACCTGGGGCCGTTTGTTTTTGCGTCTGTTGGCGCATACGAGAAATCGTTACGCGCTCTCCCGGTGTGAGGCCGCGTTCATCAAAATGAGTATAATATAATTTGCTCGCTTGAAATTGGCGTTCGAGTGCCGGATTTCCACGCCGAAAATGTATGTAAAAAAAAAAGAAAAAGGCTCGTAAAGTCCATCGTTTCGAAACGATAATTGATCCAAATTGCATTGCCGATCACTCCCTCGCACTTTGGTCGTAAAATGACGTGTATATTTTTTCGTGCAGACAAGCGCGCGTGTCTAATTGATCGCGTGACGTAACGAAAATCAAAAAGGAAAAATAAAAAATCCCTACATCCGACATTGCGAAATCGTAATAACTATTTTCTGCCGGTAACAATTTTACGGTGGCTCGCTCGCGCGATTTTCGAAACGCCGAGTGGGCTTTTTAGAAAACCCTGCCAAATTGGAGCTGTTCCTTCTTTCATCGCGTGTAAATCTAAGTCACGGCTGTAGAGGTGGCTCGTTAAAAAAAGAAAAGAAAAGAAAAGAAGAAAAAAAAAACCGTGAGTGGAGGGCAATTTAAGAATTACACGCCAATGCGGTTGAGCGTACAATACCTATACTAATTAGAAGGGTAATCACGATAATGGCCCGTTTCGACACCTGATTTTTTTCGGAGGTCAGTGGCACGCTCATGGATCCAAACACACATACACGAGCGGCTCCATAATCATTCCAGTAGAGGCTCAACCTTTTCGCAAGATCATCTACTAGAGAGAGAGAGAGAGAGAGTAATTAATCACGGCAATCATCGATATTTCAAGTGCATCAACGAGAGCAAACGCAAAACACTTTTTCTCTCCGCGAAGCGATTTCAGAGCGCCTCGAGTTGATTAAGGCGTGCAACGGGACATTAATCAAACTATCCTCAAAACGTTTCAAAATAATCGACCAGGTGGAAAAGACAGACCCTCCATTCATGAATTCTTGCCGACTCGGACCAGTTCGGAATTCGCGCTCCACCCAAGGCTCTTATTATTATCAGTCGCAGCATTTTGAAATCGGTTGCACAAAAGTGCGAGCGTACGAGGGTCACGAGCAAATTATGCCAGCATTGGAGAACGACGCGGGCTGCTGTTGTGATAGTAGTATTTTCGCGAGAGAAACGAATACCGGTATACACACGCGATAAGTGCACCTTGTGCCGGGACTGTCGATTTTTTGTTTCTCGTTTTGGCTTCCTCGGATGTAAAATTCGCCGTCAAAATATTTTCGGCCCATGAGTGGGCGCCGGTTTTACGGCCGATCGGTTGGATCAGTTCTAATGTGCAGGGCGAAAGAATGCGTATTTACGTGGTCCTAACTGTGCACGTTGACAAAAAAAACTTCAAGGTTTTCCACCACCGACTGGTCACGCCGGTCCGTTGATTTTGTTGTCAAAACAGGGCGGCCAGACAGGCGCGCAAAAGCATTTTGCCACTCGACACTGTGATCGGTATCAATTACCTTATCCCACTCTGGATATTGAAAAAAAGGGAGGGGGTATCAATCTTGAATAGATCAGCCTTCACTTTTGACTCGGTCGTCGAGTTCGCGGACACGCGTGCCATAATTACCGATACTTAACAACCTGCTTCACGTTTCGCTGCATTTTACCAACCTGCACTCAAGTACCTGTGGATACACTGTGATTGTCCCCGATAACGCGATGACCACTCGTTTTCAACAACTACGGCGGGCATTCCCCGTCTCGCTTCGTTGAGCATATACCGATTTCGCGATTAAAACGATTTGCAAATTTTCAAACGTCGCGAAATTTTCTGTTTTCTTTCCTTTTTGTTCGTTGCAATTATGAATCTGGTTATAATCACGCGTTTGAAAAGCCAAGAGCACAATGAAACGCCAGGCTTCCCTTCACCTCGCGATCAATAAAGCGTATTAAATTACACGCGATACATGTAGTCGCAATGCAGTTCGCGAAACAAAGACAGTTTTGCTAGCGGTAGCTCAATCAGGCGTCGTACCTGGAAATATAAATAATATCCAGTCGGGCGCCACCCGCTGACGAGGTTTTAATTGTTCCGAGGAGGTGAGCTCTTTATGATGGTCGGACGGAAAAAATAATCGATTTTCCCAATAACGCGAACGCAGCTGTAAATATCCAAGTCCGCCTTTTTTAACCGATTGTTCCAACAGAGATGCAGGCACTATATGGGAGGCAAGTCCTAAGAATGCATCAAATCATTTGTAACGCAATCGCGTGTATCCCAAACAAAGTGCAGTTTGCATAATGGCGGTAAACTCGAAACCCATAGGCACCCATAAATTGGGCGAAAAATGCCGGGCAGAGAAAGGGTGGCAATTTCGCGGGCGCGCTCAATTATGTTGGCGTCAGCAGCTTTTGGTTTCCCGAATATTGTGCAAGCCGCGGGCCCAACCGCTCCTAACGAACCCACGGCCCAGCCAGTGTAGTGTCCCCTCCAGCAGCGGTGGCTAATTAATTATGAAAAACGCGGAAACGCCGTTCCAGGCGACAGGGGCAGGAATCACGAGGAAGGAATAGGAAAAAAAAAAAAATGTGCACACGCCCGCGGGACAAACGGAATAATTGGGAGCGCGGAATGCGGGGAGAAAGAAATTGGATCGAGGAAACGGGCGTCCTACGGGAGGCGCGATAAATCACCCGCTCGATGTTAATTGCCTCCTGAGCTTTGTTGGTAGCTCCCCCCTTACTCCCTTAATCGCCATTCTCGGACGATGTTTGGACAACGTCGTTTGACGCTCTGCTGATGAAAATATTTAGCGTCTGGCAGCTCTGGGCTTTGGCTTCGCGACGGGAAAACAGCATTTTGTTAAGCAACGATAAAATTAGACAAGCCAAACGTCTGTAGTGTAATATTTGTATTCATGAGATTCATCGATGTTGTTTTTTTTTTTTTTTTTTTTTTTTTCGCATATGTATACCACGTTTTCTAGTGCAATTAAATCCCTATACACCTGCTTTTAGGAGCGCGGGGCTGTGAAAATAATCTTTACATAAGCCAATGGGGCCAATGTAAATTGAATAATTAGGAGCGTAAGTCTTCAAGTTTTTGTTGACAGCCCAATTAATTATTATCCAGCTGGTGTGCCTATATACACATCGTACGGTGCATTTCACACTGCACACGGGTTGTCCGGGCGCTCCACGTGTACCTAATGTAAAACAATTTAGGCGTTTTCCCGAGATTGAATTTGCATTTGCCGTCCACCTATATGCGAGTGTTTGGGGTGAAAAAACTTGGGTTGGTCTAAATTATAGTGTACTCGTTAGGGTTACCAACGGGATGCCACCTGTGGTGAATCTCAAGTCTCGGTTTTTGCTGGAGAAAACTCGCAGTTAATGTAACTGGTGTAGCCTTCCGGGATGGAGAGAAAAACAGATGCTGCGTTAATTGTCGTCGGGTAGGCATTACACATCTGTTTGTCACTAATGGCGAAATTATAGAGTCACAACACTCGCTGTAATTGGCACTGAAAATGAGAGTAACCTCGGCAGGGCCACCGAACTGTTATTCCATACATTTTATACATTTATTTTTGATGATTACTGTTTATGGTTCAGCAATAATTTTCGAACCAGAAATAGGTACTCTGCATATGAGTGGATTGATGATTTCGATGAATTTAGCTCAAAAACTTCCATGTTGGAATATAATTTTTTTTTTTTTTACTTATTTCAAGATGCTGATTAAATACGTGACTTAAAGTCATAGCACCCCATTCATTGTACACAGATTGCATAACCATAGCGAATCTATAAAGCTCACCGTTTCGTTTGTCTGGCGTCATCAATAGGGAAATGAAAATTTATCGGGAGCTTAACAACGTAGAGTCATTTTAATTAGAGCTAAGAGGAAAAACATTGTCCACGAGCTTGTTACGGCACATGCAAAGTACGGAGGATTTATGATTCAGCTGTGCGCAAAATTACAGCTACCGATCTCTAATAATCTGCGCATCGATCACTATATTGCACAGTGCACCGCCAGAAATTTTTATCGTCCCCACCGCCAAAAATTCATCCGATTTCGAAACAAAATACAATCGCTCATTTTGTTCCCAAAGCTCGGCATAATTTTATTTTTCTAATTAGATCTAGTTTAAGTTTACATCGGCTTACAGTATGTATAGCAAGGAATTCCCGAATAAGTAGGGCAGGGCAAGCTCATAATATCAGATCAGAATTATTTATGGTCCACCGCGGCGCTGTGAATTATGCGAATTTATGAGCGTTTGCTTAATAGGCACCTACTTACGCGTAATTAGACACGATTGTTGCCGCGTAAACGTATAATTTGTCGACGCGCATACCACAAAATTCTCACAGACCATTTCACTATACTTGTTATAGTTTTCCAAAATAATTTTATGGCACAGATTTATACACGATTGTGAGGTAACGCTAAATTAAATTTCAATGATATGATGTATACCCTCCGATACGAAAGCGCGCATATAATTATTATTTTGTCATTGAGCGCATTGTAAAAACCAAACTCATTAGAATTATAATGACCCACGCGTTGTTACGTTCAGCTTTCACCAGCAGGAGCAGCCGCGTCTTTGTCGAGGATCGAGAAAAATGGCAAAATTTGTCGCTCATTAAGAAATTCCACTCGTTATAATGTACGCGCACACACACACACACACACAAGAGATAGTCGGCCGGGGTTATACTATCGCTGACAAACATCTATACCACTACATACACTCACCTCCATACAGCAGTTGGAGGATCTTTTAAGGAGATAAACTCCTGGGGAGAAGAGCTCCCGTAACCCGAAACGGCACAAAGAGACGTTTTTAGCATCCCGTGCCCGCGATGACACGCTCGGAGAATCTTTCGAGTCGTGCCTATGGGTTATACTACATTCCTGTACGGTGTGGGAGAGCTTGCATAATCCTCTTTGCCATCGCTGCCGTTGTCGTATAGGTACAGAGCATTGCTTGGATGTTTTTTTTTTTTTTTTTTTTTTTTTTTTTTCATTCCTCCTTGCAGAGGTAAACGTGCATGATCCATCTGAACGAGATGTATATATACCTGCGCTCGCCACTTGTTAACGAATACGTGCGAACACGAACTCCAAGTCGTGAAGTAACGAAGGGAGCTGTGCAAGTAGAGATCGTGTGTTGGTTCAGTATGGGTGCCATTCGCTGGGTCACGTTAGGTGCTTTGCACTCTTGGGTTTGTGCACTCTTTTTTCCTTCAACTTGTAAAAGTCCGTGTTGGCAGCTTTTCTCTGAATGTCTGCCTGACTATGTGTGTGCACCTGTGAGTATGCTTACTCTCATATACGTGTCGCAACATCTCAAAACAGAGCGTACAATCGCGTGATTCGCAAAATTTTATTTTTTTCTCTTTCCGCTTCAATCGAATGAAATAACTCGATTGCATCGGCGCTGCTGCTTATACCGAACGAGTGAAAGCCATTTATATGGCGTTGATTCATCCAGTGGGACGGAAAATCGCATTCCTTTGGGGTGCCAAGATATTTTCACGCCAATCAGCCGATTCTCGGATAAACCCTAATTGTCTCGCGTAATGGGTGTAATGGCGACACGGTATAGAGAAGATAAATGAGTTAAACGATCTTTTTTTTTCTCGAGGAAAGAGTGGACCGGAGCAGTTGGAGCGAGTGATCGACTTTTTCCGCAAAAAGATCGTGATCCTCTACCATCACAATGTAACATCGTTACGCCAGTTAATGATTCTCTGAGCTTGATTGTGGTTACTGGAAATCGTTTAGTTAAGGCACCCCCGTTACTGAGGGACGCTTGTATTACACCAATGGCAAAATCGTTTTCCAAGAGTCTCGTTGCGTTTGCTCAGATTTTCATCAATGTATATTTATACCAAGTCAGTGTTTTGCAGCAAAATCATTTGATTGATCTGCTGGATTTTAACTATTTAAACAATCCTCATCATGAAGATTCATACTCAATCGAGGGTATGGGCATGAAGCTCGGATAGTACTGATGGTAGAGGTACGTCTAATAAAAAGTATATCTTGCTTCCTCCAAGAGATGAAGTCTCTGTATCTGTTCGTACGAGTGAAGCTGCATCGCACAGCAGCAGACAAGGATATTATTATGGGGCATAACCGCATAAATGAACGAAAAAACCGTAGTAAAGTTACTATGTCACAGTTGGTAAAGTTAATTCCACATTTTTTTTTTTTAATTATTTATTGGTACGCTGAGAAAAAAAAATATAATATACATCACGTTATTAGCACCATGAAAACAAGTCCAAATTGTCAAGCAACTTTCCACTTTCAAGTCACTAAATAAATTTTTTTATTTTCTATAAGGGTGATTTCGATCGTTGGCACATGGTACATGAAAAGCTCCATAACGGTTGTTCAAATGGTACAGAAATCACTTTTCAGTACAGCAAACGTAGAATCCCAACAAGTAAAAAGAATCTACCTAAATAAGGTAATGAGCGCTATCACGTAATTTTTTTACAACTTGTGCCTCTCGATGTACAAAATAAAATTGTTGATTATCTTTTTCAAGTGAAAATTTTTAAAAATTCCCGTGGGATTAAATTGAATGGCGCGTTGGTGTGGTAATCAATATTAAACGATTAAAATAATTATTTTCATAAAACTCAGTTCCCATGTTCTCTCGTCTACGTTGACGATCAGATAAAGCTTTTCAACGCATCCATGCACAGAGAGGCCCTCATGCCTCGCAGCTGAGCTTTTCTAAAACGAGAAAAGCGAGAAAAGTGTCATGGAGAGCGTAAAAATTGTTTATTTTTGCAAGCACGCGGACAACATATGAAATTCTCACGCCCCAACAGCGAGATTTATTTATCATAAGCGAAGAAAAGCCCGAAGAGCTAAGCTAGCATCTGGAACGTGGGGAGGCAGGTGACGTTATATACTCTCTCGCAACCGACAGTCGTCAGTAGTGGTAATAGAGTCGTGTACTCGGTCACGTAGATGTCAAAATTGTCGCTCGCAAGCGCGTTTGGCACGTAACACAAAAAAGCTCTTAGCCGCGCGCGTTTGATTTCAATTTGGCCGAGTTGAACGCGACAGTTGTCGTCCGAAAAACTCCTATAGGTAAACATTTCCTCGATGGGTGTCAAAATAGACGCACGGAAACATGCTAATGCCCGCCCGGACGATGGTTTATTTTCCTCCTCCGGCATAATTATGTAATTAAACAGTAGCAGGTGCGCATTACGCGCCAAGGGGGGGGGGGAGCGCTCGCCGAATTGGCTTATCGCCGGCTGACGTCGCGGCCGTGTCAGGAGTATTAATTAGCCGAGTGAGACTTGTCGCGCGCGCGTCGGCTCGTCTGACAGCTGTCCAAATTAGGGATTTTTTCGCTTCGTTCCTCACAGTTACTTTGATTCCTTCTTTTACTTTTACGTGAAGCTCGATGAAAACATGTGTATACAGCACCGATATATGCAATTCGACAATCGGTCTACGGTGCATCCGTATACGTTGGCTGCAACGCGGTGAGCTCAACGAGCGCCAAAGCGATGGCTCCTAATGATTTCGTAGGCGTTTGATGCGCTTGGGTGAAAAAAAAAAACAAAAAAAAAAACTGCCCCATTCAATAGCCAATATATTGGGCAACGCATGATTTATCGTTCCTTTTACTCTTGCGTACCTCTACGTAGCGCGAAAGTAAGCCAACACACTGCTTCTTTGGTAAATTATAAACGTTATCTATCGATCTGCCGAATATATCGGTAGTTGCCGCTACCCGGCACGTATACATATATATTTTGCGCACGTTGCTGCTGCACTTGTGTGCATACAGGTATTACGCAATCAAACATTCATGTAGTTAATAATGCAAATGCAACTCGCATTAATTTAGCTAGATTATCTGTTTTATTGAAATTCGCATAATAGTACAAGTGCAGGTGTGGGTGTACGCTTCCTAAAGGTACTTGTGATTTTTCTACTTCCATTAATTTTAAAAAGATGTAGCTCACCATCGTCACGATTTTTTTACGTGCGTATGTATAAACTGTTGGTATAGAAGCTGTTTGCTCATGATATCGTTAAATTTTTCAGCGCCAAAGAACAAAAAGCCGATCTCAATAATTGTTCACTGTCTTCGCGTACAAAGGCTGCGCGATGTTCCGTTCAACGAAACTCCCGCGTAGCCGGAGCGTTTCGAAATCCACTGCAGCCACGATGCAGGGCTATCTTTGATCTCGGGCTGTAGAGCTTCCAAATTTTTCTCGATCCACTTCGAGAACTCGCGTTTTTTCGATCGTGTAATGTATGCTCTTACGCGCGCCGTCGGGGGATTTAGATTAAAAGCCAGCGATTACCAGGCCAACGTGCACTCTGTACGACTTTTCGGTCGTTTTTTCGGTAGCGGATAGAGAGGGAAAATCAGTTGCAGCACTACCGATAGCGTTACACACGCGGATATATCGAGTAATAACTATTTGACACGCCAAGTGTCAGGCTGACGTGGGCGTGCGCGTGTATAACGAAATACCGGCTCGATATACGAGTTCTATGCAAATATTCGCTATCGTTCACAATGAAGGGCTAATTGGGCGCTCCGAGTGATCAGATACACACATGTATGCGCTTGGTGCTGTAGCGATTTGCCGATTTTCCAGCCAGTCGCTCACGATTTGGCGGCCGATTGCTTGTGTGTACCAATGTTCGCACATAATTCTTACGCCCGTATACGATTTCTCGATGTATATTGTTGCGCAATGTGCGGCTGCTTTTCGCGATTGCTACCAACTCCGAGTCTATACATTTCTAGGGTCCTTACAGTTTTGGGTGTGTGGATGAGTAATGAAGAATCCAAAAATTCTTGTCGCAGAACCAAAAATACTTTTTTCCATTTTCAAATCCCGAGCTTTATCAATCTCGACTCGGTCGTTCCCTGCGAGCTGTAACGCGGGTGTAGAGAAAAATAAGAGTCACTTGAAATCAAAACTGTCAGTCAAACGAGTGCAATTCAATATGAATTTCGTAAGCAGCGTTCGACATATTTTCCTACAACGTCGAGAGCAAACAATAAAAACGATCACTCACGGAGATCGGAATATTTGATTGTCTGGCTGAAAAATCCCTGAAAGCTTTACGTTTCCACCGATATCGCTGTCGATCGAGAGCTCGCAAAAATACCCGAGCCGTTGTTGGGTAACGATCTCGCGAGTCAAAATCAATTCCATTGCCTTGTCCGACCACGATAATCGTGGATTTACAGCCAAAGATCCCACGACACCCACATAATTACCGATCTCCGAACGAAGCCATCCGCGACGATCGATTAGCTAAAGCTCGTGATTACCCGGTCCAGAGCTCCAATTATCGGTACACCCCTTTTGCCGATCGCTTCACAGCTACACGCGCAATTATACCCAAGGTACGTATACACACACTGGGTGCAATTTTCCATCGAGCGCGTACAAGTACGCACCTTATGAATTCCTCGCACGGCGCTGGCGATCGGCAGAGAGCGCAGTGTAACGAGGGCTGGTTAGCGCCAACCGTAACGTGTACCGTCGCTGCCGCGTGATAGCTCAATGGAAGGGCTCTGGAGTTTTTTGCTAATCACTGAGCGACGCCGAACCTTGGGTGATTAAAGAAAAGAGCCGCGCTCGGCAGGCAGGCCTTTTACAGGTAACACGTATGATTTTCCAATTTCGGATTTCATTCGTTTAATTAGGGAACACGGCACATCCAACACTTGCAATCAGTCAAGCGAAAAATGTGGGACATGCTTATTTACAAATATTAGTACCAAAAGTGACACGGGCAGAATACAGGTAATTGCTTCGTTTCGGCTCGCCGATCGAGAGATGCCTTACATAGATTTTTCGGCTCGTCGGCAGTACTGCCGATTCTTCTAATGGCTGGGTAAAATCGCCCGAGGGTGGATCGGTGGCGGTATATTATCGATGCGAGGCGCGATCGCGAACCCCATTAACCTTGGGCCTCCTCGCAGGGGCAATTAGGCCGTGCCACTCATTATATCGCCGAAGCAGAGGCTCTTAACGAGGCGCGCCGTCATTTTTCTAGCTGGGGGAAAAAAAAATTATTGCGCTTGGGACTCAATGTTTGCACGACACGCACATCCGATCTCGGGCTCGGAAAGGTGATGGACTCCAAAGTGGGCTATCGTCGGGCTCTTTTTTTTCACCGTATCTGCTTAGATAACGGCCCGAGAGAAAATTAGCCTTGAACGTAAACTTGAAAATATCATTTTTTGCGTTTCGATGGACAAGCTCGTGCTGTGTACCTGCGCACAACTGCTACTTACACCATTACCAATGAACCATTCCAGTTTGCCCGAGCATGAAAAAATCCAACATTACATGCTATCGCCTATCGAGGAGGGGGGTAAAAAACAACAACAAAATTTAATGGCGTTAGTTTCTACGTCTTTATGCCGCGTCTCATTGAAAATCGCGTACATGCTCACTCGCGTGGATTTTGTGTTTGGAAGAAATGAAAGTTTGCGTCATTTTTGTCGCTTTTCCTGAAACCGTTCAACGTTAAAATCGATAGCGAAACCTGCTCGCACTGATACTCGCAGCAACTTTCTTTCGCGCGCCATTATATTAACATCCGCGGCGCCAAACATGCGTACCCGCGTGGACGTGATAAATCGCGAATTCAATTAGGCAAACGGCCCAAAAGGGTCCATCCGAGAAGTGTCCGCTCGAGTGTGCAGTCGTTGCTTGTTGGGCTCTGAAAACGGGAGAGAAGAAGAAGAAAGTGGACTACTTTCACGGGCTGATTCTTCGCGTGTGCACGCGTTTGTGTGGGTTCACTCGGTGGTACTCACCTCCAGCGCGACGTCGCTTATCGCGAGACGGATCAATCCAGATTTCTAATGGCTCTTGATATTTATATTCCCGCGCGCTGTTCTTTTGCTGGTCATGTTCTGTTTTTTTTTTTTTTTTTCTTTTGGGAGATATAATTTATGCTTGACGCGCTTTAATTTATCGACGCTTATTGAAATGCTGATGGTTTAAGCGCGACAATTAATCAAGTTTGATTGGACGCGGTAATTTGTATACCAAATGTGAACAGGCGGGAGTGTATTTTTTTTTTTTTAGAAATTTTATGATACCTTTGATGTATGGGCTTAGATCAGCAGAAAATTTGATGATTCGCTCGTGACGAGATGTGGTTGAAAAATTTTGAGCTAGTCGAAAAAAAAAAAATGTAGTTTTGGAATATTTGCTGGGAAAACGTAGGCGAGAAAGTTCCTACACGTATTTTTAATTTGTTTACTCTGGTATTTTCACGGCATCTGTAGCTATGTCAAAAAATTAATTAACGAGTATTTATTAAGATTTATTGAAAATAAACAATTGTGACTTACAAAAATTAATATAAAAGTATTTATGATGGTTTCAACGAAATTTTTAAATATAAATTGCTTGATAACATAAAGATATTTGACTTTAACATTAATTACTAATGAAAAGTTAAATGTAATATTTTTAGACGTTGTAAGAAATATTTTTAATGAATTGTTATTTTTTAATCCTTGTGTTTATAACATAGTCAAGATATATTTTTATGTATAGAACACTCCCACAAAATTTATTGCATATTTCTTACAATAAGTACTTTATAAGTGTAAAATAAAAATTCTTAATAAAGCTACTCGATCTACTATAAGTATGCTCAATTAAATGAAATTCATGAGTTTACCTAACAATGCATTTACTAAAGTACTTTAAATAAACACCAAAAAAATTGTACACTATAGTATTGCAATCCAAGTGTTTATTCAGCGGATACAGAGGCTGATTTTCAATAGTGTTATTCATTAGCAACTGTGTGCAGCCTATACAATTTACACAATAGGGAAATTTTGAAGTTCCTTTGCTGATTCAGACTTTAAGTGTCGTAATTCTAGAAGTAAAATCTAGTAAAAAAAAAAAAAAAAAAAAAAAAAGAGTTAAAGTGATTCCATGCATCACTAGCGAAGGGCTTGTCTAAGTAAGTGCAGCGTCTGTCTAACCGCGGCCTCTCTATCCGCAGCTGCATCTTATTATTCCACGTTCGATCGAGGATAAGCGTGTGTACTAGCCAAGCTTAGAGCCATTGTGCAAGTGCCTTTTGCCAGTGTGTCTGTGCGGAGCCCTGAACTTTGCAAACCATCGCGCGCGCTCCTTGTGTGTTCTTTTATTCGATTTTTAACGCCGCCTCGCGCGCAATAGTACGGCTTTTGAAACCTTTTCACGCGGAGGAATTTTTCTTTCCAACTCCATCAAGTTTGACGCTTTTTGCACAATTGAATGTTTTTTTTTTTTTTTTTTTTTTTTTTTTTTTTTTTTTTTTTTTTCACGCACAAGCGAGGTTTCGAAAAATTGTAATCGTTTGATAGTGAAAGACCGGTCGATTGAGCGAGTTTCGTCATAGAAGCGCTCATTTTGGTTAAGTGAGTAATTTTACAAGATTTTAGAGCCGTGATTTATCGAAAGAGATCGTTCATAATTTTACCTCACGCACGACACTGATTCAATAGACCGCGGGACACCATAAAGTACAATTACTCAGATTAAGTTAAAAGTGAATCTCGTACGTTACGTACGGGTACGGACTATACTTTTAAATTTACATAATACTCGCTTTGATGCATGAGCTCCGGACTTTTGAAGTATGTAATATAAATGTAACGTATTAATCCTCGGAAAAGAAATTTATGAGATCGACTCTATTGGATGTGCAGGGATAATACACTTAAAATGCTGGCTTATTACATAAATTTTTGTGATTCAATTTTTTTTTTTTTTTTTCTTTCTAATTTTATTCCTGCATCCATTTCGTTTGAAACTATAATTATAACTTTACATTGCACAAACCATAAACTGTTAATGTATTACAAAACAAATTTCGCCTGGTAATTATAACATAAATTTTTTCCAAGGTGTTACCTGAGAACTCATTAATTCACCGTGAATCCGATAGAAGAGAGCGTGTGTACCAGCACATAATGAGCTTTCGCGGCGCGTGTTCGTTCGAGAAATTGGGTCTATTAAAAATTTTAATCGGCGCACAGGTCAGAGGAGAAAATAATTTAATTGCACCACCGGAGCTTATGGGTTCTAATCCCCAATTGCGAACATAAAATGATTATCCTGTACCAACAATGCACTTCAGTAGCAAGTATAGGCTCTCGGATTTACTTGACAAATCATCGACGGCTCTCATTGATTTTGCATTAACAAAAAGCATCAACGGAGGGGGGGGGGGAAACGAAAGAAAAAAATTCGCCGACTCACCTGGTAAGCCTCGATCCTGCGGATAGCCGGAAACTCGATCCCCCACCAAAAGGGCCACGGCCAACAACTGCACAAGCATCATCTTCATGATCACTGGCGTCGTTCAATCAAACAAAACAATAATCAATACTTGACAACCAAAACAACAACAACCAAGACAGTGGTCACGCACGAAAACCCTCTCGTGTATTCACTTGTGCGTCCGGTTGACAACAAAAAAAGGGAAAGGGACGACACCGGCTGTAAAATTGTAAAATACCCGCGCGAGCGAGTGAATGGAGCGGCGCGTACGCGTGTGGTCGTGGCTGCTGTCGCTGACAGACTGTGCTGCGGCGGCAGTCTGGAGGGCCGGCGAGCGCTTTCACTGGTTTTATACGGCGCGCCAGCGCCTCTTCCGCCGACTCCCGCGGAGTGGGGGGTTTAGGTGGAGGAGCTACCGCGGTCGGGTCCGTGGAATCCTCCGCCCTTTTGTCCTGCGAGCCGATATCATCACCCATCATCCACCAAACACGCGTGCAGGCATATGAAGAAACCGAAAGGAGAAACTGCATTCTGCCGGAATCCAAGATTTACAGCTCCCCCGGCGCGCTCCTGTTGCCAACTTGATGGGTGATGTGAAAATGTCCATCGCGTGCTCTCGATGGTTTTGACAAAGGGTGATTTGTTGCGCGACCGGAGCGTAATCCTTGTACATCCCCCCACTGTATATATTTAAAGACGCGTCGATCAAACGTGACAGCGAGCGATTGTTCTTTGGTGATGCATCGATATTTCGGCTCGCGCTCCTCGGTGTACGAGGTACAAAAAGTTGCTCAACCCCCAAAAGCGAGTTCGGACAGTTCCCCCTTGGGTTCGGCCTTGCCCGAACAATACTCCGCGTGAAATGATTTTCAATCGACTCGTTCGATTCCCGTCGACGTCTCTTGTGACTGCATGCACAACCTCACGATTCACCAACCCTCCGTGTGTGTACACGCCAGGAGGAATGACTCGGCGCGTCAAGACAAATGGGACATGTGTGTGTGTGTATACGTTGCGCAGAGTCAGCTCATCCGAGACAAATGTGTGTATGTATACATCCGCGGGTTGTTTCGCCACACCGTACAACCGTTGCGGCAACGCAACGCGATGAGGCTCGCGCATTGAATCGAGATCGATTGCTCTCTCTCGCGAGTGATCATTAAACGGTGCTCGCGCGCGCGTGTATTGAGTTATGCGCTACGTGCGTGCTAATGACCCGAGTATACGGTTCGACTTTTCTGCCTCGGCGAGTTATGATTTTCGACGCCTAATTAATACATACACAACGCGTCGGTCCATCGAGGGCGCGTATGCTTGCGAATTGTTTGTGCAACGATGGGGAGATTTATTGGATCGATGAGATTAGAAATGATGTACCGGCGATATCTCACTTTCCTTTTTTCTTTCGCGCGTGAATTATTGGTCCTTCTGATGAGGTGGAAGCTTGTACGTATGAGGTGCTAAAATTTCTGGGGTATTGGGATGGTTTAGTGCTTTTTTCAAAGATGACAATGCTTCATTATGACATGGAGCTATGTGGAGATGTTCACGGTAAGAGAGAGAGACGGAAAATTGGAAATTCGAGTTTCGTGTAGCTTTTGATGAATAAGGAGTAGCAAATTATAGACACTATTCGAAATAAAGCTTTCACCAAAGTAATTCCAAAACTTTTCTTTCAAATCTCAGTAAAATTACCAAAATTCCTGAGCACATTCTCTACAGCCGCAAAAGTAACAATAGTTACAATGCTCCACACACTTAAAAGATATAGAAACTATTTTCGAAGAATGCAGCAACAAACTTTCTACAAATACTGTAAAAAGCTAAAAATGTTTAAATATCTTCCGTCAATAATTATTTATACGAGTATACTTACCGATGTTTAGACACGATCAAACGCTCTTCAACGCCGTGTATACAAGGTACTTTCAAAGCGCGTACCGCTTGCAAATCGACATGTTTTTAATAAACCCATTGAAAATTTATTCACAATAAACGCGTGATACCATAATTTTGATAAGTTATTAGCCCTGCACTGGAGCAACCCGAATCGTCGAGGGTGAAGAAACATTCGCCAATATTCCACAATTATTTTATAAACGCAGCACTGCTCTTATTACTGAGCGCGAGCCCTGAACAAATCGTCACCATAAATCTGTTGATATAATGTACATCTCGGGCTAGAAAAAAATAAAGGAAAAAAACAGTTTCGTCAGGTACACGCAATTTTTTTACTTCATATTTTCACCATCTCCATCTATATAATATAGGTACGTACAAGAACGTAAAAACTAATTGCCGAAAGAAATCGCGCGCTCTGCTATTCTGGAAAATCGTGTAAAACGCACCGGTGAGCTAACAGCATCGGGAGCTGACATTAATTGACCGTAGCGAGGTTGTCCGTACGGCTATTTGCAATTCACTCGTGAAATCGCACATCTATGAAAATTATTTTTCGGAGCGATCCAATAATTTTCCGTCTTCTTCTTGCCAACACCTCACCGAGCTTCCCGAAAGTCACAAGCGTCAACTCCAGTCGGACTTTTAATAGCGACCTGCGTATGTACCAATGTTTGCTTCGATGTTTGGCAAAACTGCGATTTACAGCTCTCAACTGCGAGGAAACAGAACGTCATTTGTGTACCGAAATGACTCGGTTGTGAAATTGTTTGCTCACGTTGTAGGTTGTAGAACTGCCGTAGAGAGAGTAACTAGTCTATTTATAATAAACATCGTATAGGGGATGAGAAGTACCTTGAACACATGAATGCACACGTACGATTTTTATTCGGCTATTCAATGTTTTTTAATGTGAGTTTCTGTATCGTCTTCGACAATTAAATTGAATTTAAATGTATACGTTTAGGTAATGATTGCAACTGTAACATGAATCCTACTCACGTAACCGTTGCGTCAAAGTATGTACATATACTTGTACGATGTTGCATTAACATGCGCAGGATGAAATAATTACATTCTACACCATCTACACCACGTTTAAAATAGACAAAAAAAATTTCCGTTTCTACTACTTTAGCTTCACTATTCGTGGTATGAGTATAACTTTGTTTTCATACATCAAATCTCTATTACCACTAATTTCAATTTAGTTTGACATCAGATGGTCAGCGCAGACACATCACTTTCTATTATGGATTTGAATGATCAGTGAATATTTTTTTTCTAAATTACACGGTTGTAGGCGACCGTGAGGCTCGGTCGTTGAAGAAAGCTGTACACTCTGACAAGTCGGTCTTCGGGTACTTGGCCCAGTTTCTGTCAGTGTAACGTTAAACACTTGTGTATGTCGGGAGCATACAAAAATAGTTGAAATTTGTAATATTTATTTTTGAAAACATTTTTTTTCATAAGCATCACTCTTTTATTGCGTAATCAACTCTATTCGCAGTGTACCTACGTACTTGTCGCTAATATCATTAAAACTACATTTTTCAACTTGAATAAATGGAATGGATGGATTGTATGGACTATTTTTTGTTTACGTACACCATTGGTTTTATGGGTCTCGGACACTGTAGGTACTCCGATTAGTAGCAAACTAAGTAGTAGCTTTGTTCTTACTTTTAAATTATTTGGAACAGCTATCAACTACGACAGATAACCTGGAAAGTTAATAAAAAATAGTAAGTTGGAAAATAAAATTCTGTTCATACTTTTATGTAGAAAAATATATGTGCAATAATATACATATGAATAATATATGATAAAATTCACTGATTTATACCCCCAATTAGCTTAAAATAGTTTTAAAATTATTCGTTTATTTTAAAAATAGTCTCAATTTAACGTAATCTCGATCGAAACACGATCACGATATTTCTAAACTAGCGCAGCTGTAATTATATTATTTCCTTTGACATTCGTACTAATTTTTTTAGAATGAAAAAATTAAAATGGTCGTGCAAAGCCAAATTGGCCTCATAAAATTTGCTCTAATGATCTAGACGAATAATTAATAGTGATAATTGCTCGATTTCGGTGGAAGTGACGACATCCCGCTCCAATCCCCCGTACGCGAAAAAAACTCGGCATATCTATTTATTTTATATACGTATTTACGTTTGTATTGAGCGTAAGATCATTAACGAGGATATTTTGCAACCGAAGCCAACACAGTTTGTACCTCTCGAGCCCAAGCCGCTTAACCCTGAACTTACGTGCACCGTTGAAAATGCCGTGTTGTAGCCAATTAAACATATGCAAATGAGTCATAAAGGCGTTTAAATATTTGATCGTTGACTAATTTTTACAAGTGCAAGAATTCACCCACACGTACCGTATTCAGTTTATTCTCTTTTATCGAGTGCTACACACGATCACGATTTCACAAAAGAATTTACGACTGCGAGTATAATATGCATAAACTTACGTAAAAGAAAGACCACAGTTTTGATGTTACTGCATGCATATGTCATAAAAAAGCACATCTACTCTCTCAGCGGGTGGCTAGGAAAACGAGCGCGAGTGTTGCAGCAGCTCTACTTTTTGTGTTTCTTTATTCCGTGTACTAATGCATTATCTTCCTTGGTAATAGTGTGAAGTCAAATTTGTTCTACGTAAATGTATGTTTTTTTTTTTAACTTACCTGTGGTAGGTTAAAATTCTCATGGCATCTACTGAACATGGATTACATGCCTACCTGGTTTAGTTGTCGTTTTTACTTGCTTTTCTTTCATAATGTGGAACTACTTCACAAGTTTACAGGTCAGCTACTTCAAAAATTATCTAAATACCTACTTATGGCTGTATTCTCACCAATTCAATGAGAATATTGATGTACTGATTGAAAAGTGTACAGTAACTATTTGATTACGTGCAACTTCAATTCAATTAATAGACATTTATTGTCATATGACTGGATTAACTGACACAACTAGTAAATTGTTACTTATCCGTATTATAGGAAAAACAAAAAAATTCAAATGAAACAAATTATTGACAAAGAAAATTGGATCGGTTGGACACACACCCAATACTACGATGTTATGCAGCCAACTTTTTTAGCTAATGATAATGAAATTGATTGCATTACATTATAGCACTGTGAACGGCTGATAACCGTTTATTGACATTTGCAGCTAAATTTTTAATTTCAGCAATCAAACTTGGTGTATTTTTCTAAGGGAAACTTTAACTTGGCACTTACGATAGAATATACTCATCGATTTGGTAATTTGTCTAATCTCGATGAGACTTTGTTCTTCAATGAAATGTCATGAAATCATCATTACTCAGCCTCTTGATAATGTTATTGCTTGCTGAATGAGAAAAAAAATGTAGTATATACCCACAGCTTTAATTCAATTAAATCAATGCAAACACTGGCTCAGAGGCAAGATTTTAATTCCGGAATTTTCAGCGATAAGTTTACATAGGTAGTACTAGTATCGACGCCCGTAAATAACCCACGAACCGGTATACCCATCACGGAGAGCACCTGTCATCGAGGACAATAACGTCTGAACAAAAAAGCGACATCTACAATCTCTCGCCTCGAATAGTGCAAATCGACCCAAACAATTAAAACAATCTCCACACGATAACACCTCGGCTTAGCTATGATGTCAGATATTCCCGATTTCGAGTGCTGTCAAGTCTCTTCGTATTTATTAATAAGCCATTCGCGCGCGTGTTTTTCGAGAGGAATCCGACAACCCGTAGGCAGCCGAAGATTTAAGACTCAACGTGGGTGAGCTTGAATTTCCAACAGTCGTGTTATATAGCGTTGAGTAACGACGCGCGCCGATATTATTGTCGTTATTTTTCGTAACACGGTAGTAGGAGCTTTAATATCGGTATATGTATATTCAAATCATGGGAACTCCCAGCGCGAAAACAAACAAACAAACGTACAACAAAGGGATATATTTTATCCTATACACCGGATGGTTCAAGGCAACGATTGGTGTATATAAGCTACGAGTAACGAGGCGTAAAGAAACGGCTACTAGACACTCCTACTGGGATGGAAAAATCGGTTTCGGTACTTGGGGTGTATGGTTACCGCGCACATGTAGGCCAAAGTCTAAGCTAGCTCCGGTACTTGGATCGGCTCGATTGAGCGGGAGGCCTGGACCGGCTCTGGTCAGCGAGCATTGTCGGGGGCCGCGACACAATCGATTTCACGTCATCCGGTCGATCGGCGGGTCTGGAATTCCAGCATCAATCGACGACAGCGACGAGATCGACGTTGGCGCAACTCGATCGTGCCTATACGGTACCAGGGTATACGTATATTTATATACATGTATGCCCAAGCATACAGCCACTGCTGCTTGCCCCTTTACGTGTGGGGTGCTAATTAAGATTTATGCGGCGTGACAGGTGACATTGTTCGATACCGATCTGCTGTTTGTTGTCGATGATGTGAATCTCGAGTTACCGGGGGTGGGGGTACTTGCGATATGCTGTATAAGCGCACGCCTTCAAAGCTCGGCTGTTAACGAGAGCTGTGTTAGATGAAATCACTGAATCCGCGACTCCGTGATTAATAGCCTTAACCTCCTGCTGTTGCGAGCGTGTATTATATACATACCTACGTCAAATAGGGAACAAAGAATTTTTCCGTTCTAAAATTTGTTTAGTAAATTGTGGTCCAATTTATCGATGGTATAACCGTGGCGTGGATTCCAATGGCGGTATCGAGTTGACGTTGCTTTCACGCTGAGCCCAAACGATTGTTATTCCCCGGCAAAACAACGCATACATAACACAAACAGAATACGAAGGAGGGAAGAACGGAATTCCTCGGAGCGCAGTGGATATAGTACACCCAATACGGCGCATTTCAGCGTGGGCGTGCGCGTGGCTCCTCTCGTTATGCAAATGCGCGTGCCTTCATCGGCCGTAAAGTGCGTTTTATTCGGTGATCGCTGTTATTATTACCCCCGGTTGATGACTCGTTCAGCGCTACAAGAGACCATAATTTTGTTAAAAATAGCCTCATGCACGAGTATCACATCACTTGGGCATCTTTTGAATATTAGTTAATACCGGTACTTTGAAAAATTGCCTTCCAACCGAATGTATGTTACTATTTGCAGTATGATTATTGCGTCGAAATAAATTCACTTGAAGTAATTTTGTAAATAAATTTCAAAAATCATTTCTAGATGATGGAATTAACGTGATCGTATAAAATTGTTGACGACGGATCCAACGAGTTCGTCGAGGAAAAGAAATAATTGATTTCCATCTCCCACGCGGGCTTCGTTGTTGTTCGAGTTGGTCGCCGAAATTTGAAACCTCGTGGTGACTTTGAATCCCGAGATGCATTTCAATCGTCCGTATAGGACGTGGGCCGCAAGCGCATACTAATATTAGCCTGGTCGCGAGGCTAAAATTTTTTTTTTTTTTTTTGCTTAAAATAAATACAATGGCTTTGCTTGATTTGCATGGAATTTCGATCGAAGATAGGTTCTTTTTTTTCTTCGTGAATCCTAGACCAATAAATAACGTTTCCCGAGTCTCCTTGCCCAGTTTGTTTTCGACGGCCAAAAATTTAAAAATCACGGAGCAAATCCATCGATTAACCAACACAGTCAAGATTTTAGTTTGGTCATCAGAAAATGCCCCATCAAAAATCGATTCAACGGCAGGTCGATCATCAATTAACCAAACTCAATTGTACATATATATATATTTACAGTACTCGGGGTATACACAACAACGGCGATGGGGAATAAAGCCGGTAACGAGCAATTAAGTGAGACCCGCTTCTTTACGCGCGTCTCAAACCAATTACAAAGAGGTGTATACGCTCGCACGTACGCGGAGCACAGATGCTTGTACAGATATTGATTTAATAGCCACCGAAGATACGGATCGAGCGGAGCTTGCAATCGGATTAAGATTCGAGGGGGAGATTTTATGGGAGAGCCGTCGGTGGTCCATAAACTCATCCGACGAGCTGAGGATAAACGAGGCGTCTGAGGTGTTGATTTAATTCCAAATAACTACGGTGGATCGTGAGTACGAAAAAAAAAAAAATAAACGAGTGTTGCATTTTCCGATCGTTTAAATCAACTTAAGAACATGATTGATGCCAACAATGAGAATATACAAAGGACACTCGTAATTTTACCTCCACGGTGGTCGTAAAAACTATGAGCAAGAATTTTAATTAGATCGGTTGTACTCGTGGGTGGGAAGGAGCTTTTAGGGGGAAACGTGTCTTCATTTTGGTTGAGAAACATCGCGCGGGTACTTATAATAAGTATGCGTGTATTCCAAAGTTGAACATCGAAAGAAGTTCAAGTGAATGTACTTGCTACATCGGCGTCTATACACAGCTGCCCCGGGTTTGAATGGACCCAAAATTACGCCACAACGAGGCACATAACATCGGTATCCGTGTACATACATATGTATACTTACCTACGCGTGTACCTTATACAAGGAGGTATTTTTCGTGTTCATTTGCTTCGAGCCGATCCTCATTGTACACCAATTAGACCCAACGTCTCTGCTTTTTCGGACCCACTGCAAAAAACTATACTATCGAGCGATTGACAACATTAGTATTTATATGTAGTAACTCTCAGGTACTCAACTCCGTGTGAAATAGAAATCCATCAGAGATCGCTCTCGTTTTCCACAGCATCCCACAGACCGTGTCCTCTTTTCCAGTCATCGCGTGATTCGTGGCGGCGGTACATTACACACACGTTGCAGCCTATAGATATAGATAAATCGATGGTCTACAAGAGCTACATCAGTCAAGGATGACGATGCTCGTGCCGGCGTCCTCTCACTCGCGCGCGCGTGTGTGTGTGCGTGCACCTACGCCAAGACAAGCACCACCACGTGCGCTCGCGAGCGTATCAAAAAAAAAAAGGATATAAAGCCGGGATTTATAGCGCGTTTAACTCCTGCTTTTTCACATTCGTCTTGGGCCCCGTTTTGTAGAGCCCATCTCGATGACAAGCCTACGATCGTTCATCAACGCGGCTACCGTATACTCTATACTCCCCCCCTACACGTGTGCAAAGTCAATGTTTTGCATGGGCTATACATGCCCCCGCTCAAAATTTCCGAGTCGCAATAAATCCATAGTTGCAAAACGCCGATTTTCGCGCGAGCCAAAATTTCATATACTCGATTCAAAGAGCTGCCGCTCTCGACGTTATATTTGTTTTTTTTCCCGCCGGCCGGCGAATAACATAAGGATTTTCCGCGGCGCACTCGCGAGAGTCTTTCGAAAAACGAACGAGAGTCTCTCGGTGGGCTATTGCGATCGCTCTTTTTTTTTCCTCATACGATTCTCACAGGACGAACTAACGCGGGTTTCCTATGTGTGCCACATATATATATATACTCATACGCGTAGAGTGTAGAGGAGCGCGCTCTCTGGCCTTTTGCCTCGATTGTGCCCTTGCATTATCATAAGAGATTGTCGAGCACATACACACACACACATTGCGGGCGCGTAAGGAGTCCCGAGGAGCGCCAATTAAGCCGCCTTGGAAGTAGGTACATACACACATCGGGGATGCAGTGTATATTGTACGTATATATATATAAGTATATTTACAGAGAGCGGCTGGGTTTTCTCAGAGAGAGCTCGCGTGTAATATCGTTTGCGCGCCACCGCCGCGGCCATTGGTTTCATAATCGGAAAGACGGACGTCCTCGTTCGCGATATTCGCGAAAGGAAAATCCTCCGTTGGCCGTTGTGTGCGCTCGGGACTCGTCAATCCCGTGGTAAATGGCTCCTAGTGTGCGCGTGCGTTTAGGGTGTTGCAACCACCCTACCACGTACACCTATGTCCTTTTTCTCAAAGCAACGATTTCGAGGAATACCCACACGCGCTTTTTCGATCGATTGCACCCCTGTACTCTGTCACTGTGACGCGTGGAAGAGTCCACTTGACGGAAATGTGCCATTTTACCACACGCTGTTACTTCACAAAATGAGATTATTCGCGTCACATGGGACGTACACGCGAGGTGCATCCGACACATCGATCTCGAGTGTAAAAATGAGAGGAAGTTTCGAAAATCTGTATACCTATACTGTCTGAAAGGTGATACAAATCGGATGTGATATTGTGTATGGAAAATACCACGCGGTACAGGTTGCGCAAAAACGAGTGGCGATCAAAATGTCCGAGCTTGAATGTCGAATAATAATTAGAGCTGCCGCTGCCACGCACATTGTTATCCAAGCGTGACAAACGCAAAGTGATATCGGATGCTCGTTGGATCGAACGTGTTTGTATATTTATATACGTAGCAGGGCCATTATACTGCATCGCGCGAGCAATGGTCCGAATGTCACGCATGAATCAGGGATCAATTGAGCATGTAGGTGGTGGATGTAGGGCAGAAGAGGAAATTCTATTCTCTGAATCCCTCTTGAGCGCGTATATATAATGTATGAGTATTCAGACTAGAGACCGCGAAACCAATGGGCGTGAAATGTCACGGCGGACTCGATATACACATCTGACAGTTGTTACGTGTATCGAACGACCGCTAACTACAATTACGTTGCGAGTTATATCCAGACGCGTATTGATTACACACACTTTTTTTTTTTCTCTCGGTAGAAATTAATTTTACAGGGAGATCCCTATCAATAGCACTTACAAACATTGAGTAAACATTTACCCCCACACCCTCCTCGTTCCATACATATTTATCACTCGGGGTTTTTTTTGCTCCCACTATCCCTCTCGAACAACGTAATATTATGATTTAACGTGAGATTTTAATTCTGCTTATTATGCGCTCACGTGTGTATAATTAAGATAGCTCATGCGTATATATACATGTCCAGTGCGAGCAGAGTGGAATGGAGTAAAAATAATGGGAGGAAAAAAAGGAATTGACAGGTGAGCGCGTATTATTACCATTTACAAATATAGGTGTCGATCCTTCAGCCCGAGAGAAAGAGATCTGAGATGAATGCAACCCGATATACCCCCCCGACAGCAGATCTTCGACAAGCATCTCGGTGCGAAGAAAAGAACAAAATGCCTCTCCCACACGCAGCAATGCGCGAACGCAACAACGGATAGGGGGGTGTGGTATGGATCACTGATCGACGCGTACCGAGCACATCAAGGCTGTACGGACGCATACCTGAGTCGCGCGGGTGCGTACTTACATACGTAACGTATATAGGTACATAACGGATCGATCGTCGCGATAATAACCTGTCCGTTTTTTAAGAGCAAATTTGCTGTACAGATAAGTTTGCAATTTCAGGTTTTTGGATGAGTCCGACCGAAAGAACATCAATGGGACGCAAACTTGAACTATACTCGACTGTCGTCATGGACCGCAATGTCCATCCTGGGAATAAATTTGTTGTCCAAAGTCGATACGTCACCAATGCTTGGACACAAACTGACCTATCCCAATATGTGACTACATTAAAAGTTCGGGTCCTCTGCTTACGTATCCTGATGGCAATGTCCAATGTCACGCGTATTAATAACCGCGTTTCCGCGGCGAAAGTATGCCGTGCAAGCGAGACTCGCTCGCGCATTTACGTAACGAGTATTTCGCGCGTGTATTTTTATTATTCGTCACAGGGGGAGGGACGCTACAACGCTTTCTCTCCTTTCGGATGATGTATATGGAGGAGGTGGCTCCCCACGGGACACATAATAAATATACCACTTTGGCGCCTCTCGCCCGTATACGGGTGTCCGGCGCGCGGTGCCGGGGAAATAAAGTATACGTACCAGCCGAGCTTGCGAAGCTCGAAGTAATCTCCTTTTCTCGGCTCCCTCTCCCGCTTACACCGGATATACTTTTACCGCACGCACCATTTGTTTCGCCAATAAAGTTCCGTGAAAATGCCCTTCCTCGTTACTTACTATACATTATACTCGAAGAGACAATGGCGAAAACTGTTAACTTTCGCTCCCCCGTTTCACTATGTTTCCGCGTCGATGCCCAAAACGTGCGCAAAAACGCTGATTCGGGAGAAAAAAAGAACCTCGACAGCATCTAAAGTTGGAAAACCCACGCGAGACGTACAGGTATATACGGAGAGTTTGATAAATAGCCAAAAGTATTGAACCTGCCGTCGACCCGCGCGCATAATATAACGTGCACCGAAGCGCGCCCGCGATAAATGTAATTTGGTACACATATTATGCATTCACGTGTATGCACATCGAGTAAAGGGGGGGGGGATACCGTATCCCGAGGTCGCGACTCGTGCACCGCGGAGAAAATTCCAATTACTCCTCTCCTCCTGCATGTACACCGACAGCATCAAGAACACGCCGCGAGATTCATCCTTTCACGTATATATAAGCTCGCTCTCCCGAGTCCATGTGTATATATACTTTGTCGTGAACGGCGAATAATAGGCAGTAACGTGTCTCGTGACTCGTGGGGAAGCTTTTTTTCTTTCTTTTCCATTCGTGTGCATTTTGCGGCAGTCGCGTATAGGGTATAGATATTCGTGGGTGTGGGTGTCTTTTGACGCCCCGTTGCAGGCTTCGATGCATTGCACAAGTTTTGGATATAAGTGAATGCTGCCTCTGTAAATTCCCTCTCTCCCTTTCCCTGTCCTCGTGTGCTGTATACGTAAGACGCAAAGTTCAGATCATCGGGACACTCGAGTAACCGAGCTGGTGCATTGTACGGGTGAACGCCTGGAGGTAATGCACTAATGGCACCGAATGCGAAGAATGTACAGAGCCCATCCTCCGATACGAAACAATGCCTCGTCGTCGCGGATAGAAGAAGAAAAACATTGCGATCGGGCGATGATGCTCGAGCTTCGCCTATACTGTGCCTTATAAATGGCAAAAAATGTAAGTGCAAGCCGTGTCTTCGGGGCTGGAGAAATAGGTGTGTCCTCGATGAGGGAGATAAATCCCGAAATTACGCAAAGCGTCTTCTGTTTCTCTCGGGGAGTTGCACCGCTGCCTATAGATAATATAAAGGAGAGAGAGAGACAAAGGCGTCTCGCAGAGGGGCATTCCAATTACCATCGCCTTTCGTTCGCTCGATCCCTTCGTGGGTTTGGTAAACTCTAGCCACGCTGGAGAAGCAAAAAAAGAATGGGAGGACGAGTTGGTGGTATTTTCCGTGGAAATTTTGGCCATTTGAAAAACGGCTGTCACATATTTTGTAAATACACGAGAGAGGATGTTTTTTCCGCCACCCAATAATGTTTCAAGAGGTGACGAAAACGAGGATTTTTTATCTTGATGCATAACGCGTCTTTTGATCTTGTGCACATGTTGACAAAATCTCGATGCAAAAGGGATTTGCGTTTGTAAAAAAAAAAAAAGCTTGACCTCCGACGTTAGTTTCAAGATGTTTTTTTTTTTTTTTAAATTTCAAAATTTCACTGTGACGGAATCCCGCAGTATCTGCAAGCAAACAAACAAACAGATTGTCCGTCGTCGAGGCGCGCGCGTGAACTCTCGCGAGAAAAGGCAAAGGAGCAACCTTGAGCCGCCGCTCCACCTACATCGGTGGGTAATCTAACCGAGCTCTTGGGCAATACCCGAGCGCTACAGCCACACTGTTATGGGCATATTTCTTCAACCTTCCCCCCCCCTTTTCTTACTCATTCCGGGCAAAAATGAAAAATTATATATTATACGTGTGCGTATAAACGTAAAAGGTTTGTATTAGGTATTTCGTAAATGCTGGTGCACTGCTGCTGATTGATGTTTAATTAATTAACTCGGCCAGAGCGGGACAATAGAGTTACGACCCTCACTTTTTGATAAATAATCATGCACCATCGAAATTTTCGATCGATATATCCAACGTGAAAGTGTTGAAAGAACATTCAACTATCATTTCTGATAGAGAATAAATGTTCTGAGGAATAAAGTTCCCAGCACCGTCTCGTGACTTTTTTTCTCCATCACCCTTTTTCACCTTCTTTTTTTCCCTTTTTCTTGTTCTCGAATGTAATTAGCACCTGTTGGCTCGTGCACAAATCAAAGTGTCGATCATCTGGTAGCGGCTCGCAGCAGCCGAGTCATTAATCACGAGACACGCACTCGACACTATGGGAATTATAGGCGCAGTGCGCTTTTTTCATCCACCGAGTGTCGCGTGGTATTAAATAAATAATTCCCCCCCGGGAAAATCACCGCTAAAGGATGCGTGTGATTCAACCGGCAATTATGTGCATACTTACTTGCGCTCGATCTTGGGAAACTTTAAGTGTGCGCGTTTCGGAAAAATTGTTCGCGCACGAGCATTTATCGATGCATTTATTGCTGGTGTTGGAGGATGGCGCTGGGCGTTTAGAAATAGTTTGGAGCTTCTTCAAATTTTACCGAGTAATTTATCAAAGGATCAGTCATCCCACCAAGTTGTGCCATAGTGTGGAAAAATAACAAAATCTGTCCCACCAAAAGTATCTTCCACTACCCAGACACGTTGATCTCAACGCCGTCCAGCCAAAGATTTTGGTGCTGTAGATTAAATTTATTCCTCGCATTGATCCAAACGGTATAAATTGCTAGAGGCGTAGGAGTCGTTCCGCCATTTCTCGCAAATCAATCGGATTTCTATGTATTGCTCCGTACACCTTCACTCGAAATCCCGATATCGGAGAGAGAGAAAGAGGTGCGAGGTTAAAAAAAGGAAGGAAAAAAAAAACGAAAGAATAACGAGTCCATTGTCCGTACGGGGGAGGAGGAATATTCTCGTACGTATACACATTCAGCGTGTCGATTCGAGCCGGTGATAAGAGGTGTAGCCTAGCAAGGGGCACTACAGAAGAGAGAGAGCCGAGGAATTTTATCTGATTTACATAATCGAGTGACGACCATAGTATAAGTGCGCCGAATGTGAAATCATTTACGGACGTGACGTTTTTTCGTCGAGTTTGACGAACCGAGTCGATGCTACTATTAATTGTGCAAAGAAGAGCTGAACGCGTCTCGGGTTATTTCTTCCATCGGATCACGCTAATAATAATGTAGACTAAGAAACTTCGTGTCTTGTTGCAAAAAAGAGGTGATACCATGTCACGATTAGAAAGGGCAAATTTCATCTTACCGTGTACTATCTTGTAGATCGGAAAATTGATACTTTGACCATTTTTCCTTTGAAAACTTGATTGTTGCTGTCCTGGAAGTTATAGCGCCAAAAGTCAATTTACTTGCACACAATGACAGTGTAACAAGTCGCGTAAGTTTTTTTGAAAAAAAGGGAGAGGGACCATTTGTGTACTCGAGCCAGTACACATATCTTAAAGGATACGCGAAATTATTTTGAAGATTGAAAAAAAGCATTGAACGATGGCAAGTTGATTAATGGATTGATCTACAGATTCGGCAAAGTGTGTGCACTGTGGAAGCCGACGATTTAGAAATAATTGAGTCGTCCTGGCGTTAGCGAGGAAACAATTTCGCAAGGTAATAAACTCGGACAAGCGTTTCGTAAGCAACCATCGAAAGAATAAAGGCGCAGTGCAGCACACGAGAGAGCCCGGAAGAGTAATGGAAGCAAGTGATCCCGTGACACTCGAATGGACCAAAAAAAAAAAAAAAAAAAGACAATGGCTGTTCAGTCGAGAAAACCCAACGCCGAAAGGCCACGTGCAAAATTCAACTTGACTAATTCGACGTCGCTACAATACGTATACCTGTATCCCAATGCCCCCGCGTCAAATAAGTCACGGCCCCGATAATGGAGATAAGAGCCGCCATAAAGAAGCTGGACTCGGCGAATTATGACACCAGCGCTCGTGCTGTCCGGCACGTTGCTAAGCGATCCGATTGAAAATTATCGTCGCCCCGTTGACTGCGTTATTTACAACGCGGACGCTTTCTATACATATATATTGTAACACATGTAGGCGCGGAGAAAGAGACGCACGCCGCGCTATGGTTATAACATTCCCGCGCATTGTGTGTGCAAAAATACAATTATATATATACAACACCCTGTGCGATATTTTTTTTTTTTTTCGCTCACGGCAATAAAACGCTCCCGTGGATTTTCGACCGGATTATGCGTACATACATACATTTTCACGTACGCGAGAACCGGCTGTTTTGCATACAATGCTTTCGTCGGATTATTATTGTCGGGGATTTTGGATTTATTTAAAAAAAATTTTTTTTTTCACAATTCCATAAGCAGCGAACACTCAATGGTCTATTTATCGTCGATTGTAGTGGGAGCTATGGTATATATATACACGCGAACGGCTCCGAGCACCTGTTCCTTTTATGCGCGTGACAAGGAAGCTACCGCGCTACAGGTTTTTAAAAGCCGTCCTCGCTGCTGGTTGGTTTTTCCGAGCTGCAGAGCCACGCAGGAAATGCCGACTTTCGTTCGCCTTGTTTGAGTAGGTATGCGTCGAACTAATTAGAAATATTCTATAACATCTTTTTTGTTCTCTCGATCGCGAAACAAAAAGTTCTCATTAGGTGTCGTCGAGAAATCGGTAAGCCGATGGTCGAGCGTGACGCGTATCTACTTGGATGCTTTGAATAATATGTATACAGGCAAATTGTTGCATAACGAAAAAAAGGAAGCCCTTTACAAATATATACCTCCGTCACCTCCACGCAGATTCATCTGAGCCGCGCACGTAACAGCAGATATATACACGTACACCTCGAACAGTTTCGTCAGGGAAAGCCAAAGCAGCTCGTAATACAATATATTATTGTATCGCGATACCTGCATTGTCATCTACCTACTCCCTCGACAAGATCCTGGACGAGTCGGTGTATACCCACAGAGTGACATACCTGCGGGGGACATAAATCGGCTTTTCGCTGCACACCTCTGATGCCAGACGTACGTGTGTGTATATAAGTATACGAATGGGTGTGTTATTCGAGAGAGAAAAATATTATGTGCGCGGCTTGCGCAAGTACTTATATACACACCTCGTGGGGTTCACCTCTCCCATCTTCTGTCTCTGCGCATCAGGTCTCTCTACTTATCGCGCACCTCCCGTGAGATCGTGATTCTCTCGGGCTGAAACCGCGAGCTTTGAATTTATGCGCTTGCTCAATCGGGGGCGTTTTTGAGGATGCGCCGGGATACTTTTTCGGAGAGCGAGAAATGGTACCCCACCCGCATATACACACATGTAGTCGGCGAATCGCGATAACGATGCCAAAATTGAGCAATTAAATGTACACTCGTTACGAAACCGACAAGTCTTTCAATTTTGTTTTATCATCCTCCCATCGTTTTCGCAATTGTTACGTTTTTATATACATACGTACCTGTACCTCGTTGTCGGAGACGGCAATGTAACAATTAGTAGACTCGGCGGGCGTGTAAGTACCGCGGAATATTATCTTGTGTGTTTGATTGGCCAACGCGTGCTCTGTTGTCGCGACTACACAGGAAAGAAAACAATAATAAAAATCATAGAACAATTCCAGCAAAAAATTACCATTCCGCACAGTCAATTGGATGTAAAAAGGGGAAACAAATTGTTGTTTTTAATAGTTAAAATTATTTTAATTTCAATAATACATTCAATACATAGAAATAATACATTTTACTGTCCAGCATGAAAATTTTTACGTTTCGAACCATAATTTCAACTATCCAAACGATAATGTTTGCTGTTAAAAATAATGACTTTTTCTTGTTTTGCCAGCTTGGATTTTATTTATTGTGCGGAATCGTAATTTTTGCTGGAATATTTATTATTTTTTCTCTCTCAGTGTACGCGTATCGTGAAGAAAACACGGGCTGTTCACTTTTACCCCGTGTCTTATTCTAATTTCATTCCCCCGAGCAAATAATTGTACCTATTATAGTCTTATGAGACGTAATTAGTCAAGAATTTTTCGGCAAAGCAACATCGTGAAAACTTTAACGACGCAACTTGGCATCGCATTAGGTAGAGAGCCTCGTAGAGATCAGCTGGCGCGTACGACCTACAAAACAATACGCATACTAATTGCACCGCGAGAGAGACAGACTGGGTGGAAAAAATGAAAACCACGCGCGTACCCGACCGCTGCAGTAACGTCCCGTTTATGCTTGCGATGGGAGAAAAAGTAAAAGGAGACGTTGCGACAAGGCGCGGAGCGTATAATTGATACGCGGCGAACATCTTCTGTGTACATCGATTGAACAATGCATCGGAGTAAACGCCGTGTATATACGTGTATACCTAAAGTACACGAGCTCGACGACAGAGACTTTGGCTACCTGCCTTTTCTAGCGGGTCGCGACCCGAGGGGTATATAATTGCACGCGCGTACGCCGTAGATGCAAAGAGACAGGTACTTGTAAACAAGATACGGAGAAAAAGGGGGGCTTGTGCAATACCACCTACTCGCGTACACGTGTCCTCGGTTGTCTCTCGAGATTGGCATGTCGTTTTTCGTCTGGATGATTTGATAAGTCTTTCTTTTTTTTAGTACTCGCGCGTGTGGAAACTTTTTTCTCCCCCCTCCCCGCCGCGCCGATGAACATTAGAGCGCCGATACAGTGGTGGTTCGAAACCTATGGAAATTCAATTCATCCAAATCGGAGGATGATGAATTACGCGGATCCGTGTTTCGTTAAAAAGAATCATATGATTACTGTCTTCGCGCGTGATCGATGAATACGTCAACCTCAAAAGTGTCCTTCGCAGCGAAATGGCACGAAATGATCGAGAGCCATTAGAAGGATGCTATAGTATACTCCCCCGAACACATCAATCAAAACACTGGACGGACCAAACGATTAAAAACTTTTTTTTTCTCTCCAGAGCAGATAGGCACGGTCGTTAAATTCTCGTTGGACCACAAAGAGCTCCGACCTCGTGCCATATTGACCCCATTATGCGCCCCTTGTGCTCTTGATCCAAATATAAATAGCGAAGCATATATACTACGTGTCAAAGACTTCCTCGCTGCGTATATACGCTTCACCTTCGCGGTTCACAATGGGACGTCGAAAAAAAGAGCCGAGAGGTGAACGTGTAAACACACGTGAGAAAGGACAGGAGAAGCGGAGTGTACGTATGGTGTAGCGATTGTATGCACGTGTACTCATGTATGTATATATGCAGAGGGAGCGAAGACCTTGCTGGTGCCGGAGCGATTGCCGCATATATATCCTAATCGAACCTCCGCGAGAAGAGCACCTCTCTCTCTGGGATTATATTATATTCCCCGGTGCAGCTTATATTTGTTAGCTCGCGAAGCATCGCCAATTATTCAAGCAGGCGCTGAGTATTTACTTTTCGTTGGCAATTAAACCGAGACTTGCCTGCTGATTGATGAAAAAGAAGGCTCCTGGTATACCTACGTGCGAGGGTTGGCTTGGAAGCTCGAGGATTATGTTTTCCATCGAGTGAAATTAAAAAAAATACGATGCTCTTGCGCAAGCGTGCAACTTGAGTAAAATGCAAGAGGAGCAAAGTTTTTTTTTCTTTTACTTCCAAGAAGAAGAAGATCATGATTTCTCAATCTCATGTGACTTTACGTACACGTTTCACCTTCAACTAGTACGCTATCGTTGTCTTATAAATGCGAGTTATACGTGTTTTTATCGCTTTTACGTAAAATTTATTCAACAAAAAGTAATTATTAATCACAATGTGTGAGAAACACGAGCTGCGCAATACGGCAGCAATGGATTGTCGTATAGATTGACGATCGCTAGCTTGCCTTAATCATTACACATTTGATTTTGTTTCTCTTGTAATAATATGAGCAGTTTCAGTGGCTCAACTTTCATTTGAGTTTTATGTAAGACATGGTGCAAAGCTATCTTCAGAAAGAGATTACTTTCGCGAAAAGAATATGCGATTCACGATAAACTTTGTTGAATCGACATAAGAAGCAAAACGTCGTATCTAATATTTATGTAACGTAGGGAGGCGAGCGAGAGACCATCGATTTAAAATTCATTCACTCGTACACCATTACTTCGACCAACTTCTCTTCTTTGTCGACTTTGTCTTTATTCCCGATGGTATCCACGAATTTTCGAATACTTTCATACATCGGCTAATTAAGCCATTCGAGCAGTCAAACTCCCTCCCCATAAATCAAATGCCACATTCGTCAGTGGAGTCTCGAACAAATTCATAAACCGTCGCATAAACGGGGCACAAAATTAATTCGTAATTATTCGCAACGTGTGTAGGAACAGGCAATCTCGGCCGCGTATAATACACAGGTAAGTCGACGAGGCGCAAAAAGTACCACGCCCATGTGAGAGAATAAAAAAAAAAGAAAAAACTCGCAACGAGCAATAACGGCCGATCTCGGGAGGATTGAGCACGGCTCGGGGCTCGCGGAAATCCAGCTCGACTCTATCGTCGGAAGGGAGGGGGGAGTGAATCGTACAGGTCATAAAACTCGTAGGGCACTGTCTAGCGAATTAACGAGATAATATCCAACGACATCGCATCGGTCGACTCGTAATGACGTGATCTGTTGGAGCTACTGCCACCCCGGGCACGTCTTTTTGCCGGCTTGTCCAGCTCTGCGGGGAACCAATGCGCTAAAAAGTGGAAAATGATAAGCAACTGAGCCACGAACTGTACTAATGAACGGTGTATACGCTTTTACGTGATTTTATGAACTTGGTTTCTCCGGCAATATTTCCTCGTGTGTAGTTTAGCCCCTAGTGGTGATTGACACGTCGGTTACATCAAATTTATACGTGAAAAAAAATGGGAGAGGAGATGGACTGACTCTCTTCATCGCTGAAAATTACTCTCTCGAGGTATCTTCCGCGAGAGGGAATGGTTTCCAGCCCGATATCCACGAGGTAAACAATATAGCGGCGCGGAAAAAGTGAGCCTCCTCCTCCTCCTCCTACTTTAATGATGGTACACGGCAAATTACATCTCAAACAGCAGCAGAGGCGATAGTTATATATAGCCATTGGTAAGCGTTACGTGTGCACACCCACCAATTGCACAATCGTAATTCTGGAGTATCGTCTCGTGGATCTTTTTCGCCGCGAACTTTAATTTCCTGGTTGGCAAACCCCAACTGCAGCAGTACCAGACACACAGTAGCTGACGACTCGAGAGGAGAATGTGGGCGACAAATTTTTCTCGCCTCCGAGTCGTCGTCCGATCTCTTGCCACTGATAAATGGCTACGCGAAAATACGATCGTGGGTAGATTTTCTCGGCTACCGATGGCTTCCTCGAAGCTTTGAGTAGTGGATATTTCTAGCGAATACACTACTATTATTAATATTATTTTGATACGAGGCTTTTCAAACTCTCACGGTTTTACAATTTTATGGTTCGATGGTATTAAAACTAATATTTTCAACCAAAAATCAGTTTAATTTTTTATTTGATTGAAACAAGACGGAATAAACATTTTCTCTCAAGTTTGTAGCTAAGCTAGATCATGTCAACATCTCGAAGCACACATATCATCTTAAGGCTTTAACTTAATACAGCACTTTCCTTTCGTCTTGAAGATCATCAACGAAAAGGATAATTTGACACTTAGGATACAATAATTATTTTTTTCTTTTCGCGGGAGGAATAAGCTATTATAGATGGAAAACGAAAAAACAATATTTACGTGATACAACAACGTCGAACTGTTACAATTAGTTTTCCATGATTTATATGTAGCGACAACGATATAGGTTTTTAAAATAATTTTTTGTCTGTAAAGTCTGTAAATAAGTTATTGTAAGATAAAATGAAAAATACCAAATATGAAAAGTTAATTATTTTATGATCCTTTTTTCAAAATAATTTAATTTTATAAAAATAAAAGTAAAACATATGGTGATTTTATTTAATTTGGTTTTTTACTCTTCATCGTGTTCCTAAATACATACCTGTAGCTTTTCCGCACTTATTTACATTAATTGATCAATTTATATATGTGAGTAAATTTTTTTTACTCTCTTAGTAAGATTGCACGTGCTGCTCTCTGTAAAAATTGTCCAGTAGGTGGGTGAGATGGAGCATTAGTCGATAAGTTAAATTGCTGCTTTGACTAACAGCTGGTATTTCAGGATAGTACAAATCCGGACACATTTTTCAAGATAACATCAACTGAAAATATCATTTACAATGGATAAAAACGACAAGTTTTTTAAATTGATATTTTCAATACAGAGTCTGAAGGATATGAAAATTTTCAAGCTCGTTTTCAAGCTCACAGTAGATAATCGGTGTGTATTTAATAATAAGTAAAACATAATTTATATTTAAAGTTTGATTTTATTTTAGAAATGTATAAAACTTAACAAACTTCTTAGACTAGTTTTTAAATAAATAATTTAATATAGACAGGAACAAGTGTTCGTATGCATAATTAAATGTACTTTCATTACATATCTATAATACTGTGCGTTGCACGCAAGCAGCGCAAATAGGTATGTACATGTCACAATCATTAGTAAAATTTCTTTGAACAACAGTACAGATATAGCTGACTTTTTCTTTTTTTTTCATGAGCGAAGTTGTTAAGCAAATTTTAAAACATGTAAATTAAAGTATATTATACAACTTCCTGTCTCATTATGCCAGCTACATCTGTTAGTCAGCAAAAAATTCATTATCAAAGTTTATCTTACAGCTACAAATAAATATTACTAACTAAGGTGACTCTGTAAAAATATCCATGTCGCAATGTAAATACTATTTTTCTACTTATATCATTTAAGTAAGTGAATTACGTAAAAGTGAAATTCGATAATCACAAATATCGACCGATCAATCGATCAACGAGCAAAAGAATCACGAATTTAATTACTTGAGCGAAAATAATGTAATAAAATTGCTTGATCTAGCCACTACATCAGGACGCATGGTATTTCCAGAATTCTAGATAATGCGAGGATGCGGCATATACTTGATCTTGTCTAGCGCAGTTTGTTGACCGAAGCTATTTACACCTCATGCTATATATACATACACGCGAAGTTCATTGCGATGACATTACACCGATCTTCGACACAATCAGCGTCGCTGTCATCGCTTACTTTCAACTGAAACGCAAATCATCGCTCTCACGAATTATTACGTGTTACCTGCATATCTACGCTATAAATATAGAGATTTTTGAAACCTTAAATTTTTTATCATTTTTTTATAGCCTCCCCGTCGAACGGCCGTATAGATATATTTACATAGTTTGACTTTTTTATTAAAAAGTTCCAGGATGGCACCATAAATGGAAGAATAGACTCACGCACTCGCTCCATTCGATAAAACTAAATTCATTTCTACCTATTTACACTTAACATCGTAATTTGACTAAGCTCGACATTCTGCAATCACGAAAAAAAAAAAAAAAAAAAAAAAAAAAAAAAAAAAAAAAAAAAACGTACAAAATTGACTAATTAACGGCCAACCGTGAGTTAATCGTCTAGTAGTCAAACACGTGTCTCCATGCGTGCAAGTAGTCCTTGTACTTGAGCAAAACCCCCCAGTCGCGTATAAGCCTCCTCGTGTCGTCGACCGGGTCCCTCTCCGCCTCGCTCATGATGCCCCTGTCGATCCTACTGGGCACACTGAGCGCGGGCAGCGAGTATATGCTGCTCTCCACCTCGCAGATCATCATCTTCAGGTACGACTGCGTCGTGTAGAGCGCGTTCTGTATCCTCTCCGTGTACGTCTCGTCCTCCACCATCTCCTCCAGTGCCACGGCGAACTTTTGCAGGTCCGAGTGGAGCTTTGGCAAGTGGCTGGCGATCTGCAACACGGGCATCGTGAGATTTACGAGCTTGTTGATCGCGCGGGACAGATTACCGGCTACCCACTTCTCCTTTTCGAGTGCCCGGTATTATCTATGCTTTGCCGCTTCTCAATTTTATTGAATCAACTTCAGCCGGCAATTTACGGGCGCTCATCGATAACCGCGCGCTCGCCCGTTATTTATTGAGCCAATAAATCTCTCATCCGCGCAATTTTCCGAATTCAAGTGCGCAATTGAGAAAGAAAAAAAAAATGTAGCTACCACCTCGATGAAACTTTTACCACCGCGCGACAACTCCGAAGGGGGAGAAAGTAAAAACCACCCCTGAGTCTACAGTCGCGGGGATATGGCGAAACTTTGAAAACTCGTTGGCACCCCTTCGGCTGTATCAAACAATGCACGGGTGTACGGGTCGATGTTACACGGCGTGTACAGGTGTATCGAGTGCACCGAGGCTCGTGCGATTACGCAGCCTCCCGACCCGGCTAGCATGAGCAAATCGCGGCGCATCCCGTACTACACTGTCTCTCCTCCTTGCGCGCGCGCGCGCAGCGTCCAGCTCCTGCTCGCCTGGTACTTTATAATAATTACCGTCTCATTAAAATTTGTTATTTAACGTTAATCAATTGAGCCCCCCCTTTTTGGGGAAAAACAGGACGGGGCTGGGCGAGCACCCCCCCCCTCCCTGGAAAAACAAAGCCTGCCGCGCTCCCCCTTCCGATGGCCCACGGTGTTGTGCGCGGCAAAGTGTGGTTGGGAAAGCTCGGGATAATTGTGCCAAGGGGGGGGGGGATCCTCAAGTTGCAGTGTTTACGTTGAGAGAGTCAAGAGCGGGCTCGTTTGGCCTTGACACTCGGCGAGTGTGTATTTGGACGGGGTGGCCTCGTTTGGCGCGGCTCTCTGTTTCCTTTCGGGAGAAACGTCCAGCGCGCGTCGCTGCTCGATATCCCTCCGTACTCGGAAATTCGGGAATGGTTTCCCTCCCTCCCCCTCCGGTTTGTTTTCCTTCGAGAACATTTTTCCCTCCCTTCGCGGAAGGCTCGATCCAGTTAGATTCTCCGGATGCGTTGGTCTTCGAGACTTGTCCACGACAAATTTTTGGTTGCCGAGTCACGCGTGGAATCGTCGATGAATCGAGTATCGTGTGTACACAGATAAGCAGACGGAAGTTCAAGTGCGCGCGGGAGATAATCCGCGGAGGATAATGACGCAGTGCATCGGAACGCGTGGCTCGCGCGTGCGACGCTAATTCTAGCTCACCTGTCTATTTCGCGCGTGGATGAAATAACTCGCCTCTTATCTGATCTCCTTTGCCAATTGTGCGTCACGTTGCACGAGGGGAACTACACGCTCGTGCTCTACAAAACAGGAAATTGTTGATAACGATTTTAGAAGAAAAAAAAAATCCTTTTTGCAAACGCACAATTGGCGATTGACGATTATTTTCACAACATTTGCCAATATATTGCAGGTGTGGTTTCAAACGATTCGGCGCCTAAGTGGATACATATACATGTAGGGGCAAGTGTCCAAAATAAAGGAGCCCGTCAGCATTGAAAAATTCGCGAAAAATAGAAACCCCGGCGTTCACGTATAGCAGAGAGCAGGGGGGGCTCATCTCGGTAATTAGAGGAGCGCGATCACAATGGGCTAAAAATAAGAATTACAGCCGAGGCATTTGAAAAATGCTCGATTAAGGAGCCCAGCGTCAGAGGAAGAGAGAAGGTGTACTTACGTATCACGGGGAGGAGGTGGAGGAGCAGACACGTGAAAGTCGATGCGAATCATCATCAACTTTGTTTGCCGAATCAAAGCAAACACTTGCCCACCGGCCCGAGTGGGTAGTACATATTACAATTTCCAAGTGTGAGCCACTGTCGAAACAATAGCTCTACACCACGAGTAATCGGCTAATCTCTTAATTGGGACCGATTGGTTTCACGGATTGCGAAAGGCGCTTCGTATGAATTGTGTCGCTCGCGACGAGGTCAATGTAACGCATGTGTGCACAGCAAAACATCAGATGACAGTAGCAGCGGGACTCGAGCTCAAAGACTTTAAGGTTTAATAAATCAAGAGGAGCGCTCGCCGCGATTAAGTTTTTCAGATACGAAGAGCCTGCCAAAGTCGTCGATTATTCGCTATACTATCTCGATCGATATCCGGCGCTTACGACACATTCGAAAAATTCTCTTTTTTTCTGGTTCATTGGCTTTTCTTACCGATTTCCAGTTAAAAAAAAAAAAAAAAAAAAACAAAAAAAAAAAAACGAATCAAAGGACTCACCAGCTGAGGTTTGCCGTGCCTGAGCCGCTTGACGAGGTGGACGTCCTTTTTGCCGGGCAGCCAGTTCGGTATGTACTGGTGCTCGTGGACGCCGATCCTGACCCTCTCGTAGAGAAACTCGTAGTCCCGGCTGAGGTAGTCGGTCATCATGAGCTCGTGCTGGATGCGCAAGCTCCTCAAGCTCTCGCTGATCTCTTCCTCGGGGTTCCTGGGATCCACGGGCTCGGCGACCTCGTTGCTCGCGCCGCAGGGCATGTGCCAGTACGGCACAACCGATTTCGGCGGCTTCAGCTCAACCGGTTTCTTCGTGCTCGATGGGGCGCCGATCGCGCGCGACACCACGACAGCCACGACAACCACCAGCGTCGGCAGGACCGGGGCACTTTTGTTCCTCCTCGGTTGGCAAGCCATGGCTCCGAGATCGGCAATCGAGGGATGCGGCGACAAAAACCAAAACACGTGCTCGTTAAAGGGGGGAAGCGACGAGAGGCACCTGCTGTCGGGTGGCCGCGAGCCTGAGAACTGAGTTTGTCAAACCCCGCGGCTCGCCCCTTTATATATGCGATAGTGTAAACAATCGGATTCCCGCGCGCGTAAGTTCGACGTACATACACGTTAGCGCTATACGTCTCTCTCGCGCCCACCCCCTCCTTACGCGGCTCCTCCGTAGATTCGCGGCCGGCCACTGCTGGTGTACTTGCGTCTCTGACCGTGCAAAGGCTTTGCTTTCTTTCTGCACCGGCGAGTCTCGCGTCTCGAGAGCTGGAATTCGATAAGAAGCCGTTCAATTGACATGCTAATGATAAAGCGATGATTATCGGACGAAAAATCACCGCTATACCCGGGGCCAGACTGATCTGTTGGGTGCGATTGGCAAACGAGCTGGAGATGATCGGGTCCATGCAACCAGCTCACATTTTTTTTCTTTTTTTTTTTTTTTTTCTTCAAATTGCGAGGATATAGTGGACAGATAACGCGAAACACTGTGACATGAAATAGTCAACGAGAGAGTAAACAATCGAGCGCGCGTATGAATGAATCGAGAGAAAAATCGGTATTTGCCGAGAGCGCAACGTCCATGCGATTTACGTCACGCGCGCGACCATACGCCGACCATCGACTGATAAGGCGATGGAAAGCGGGTGGGGGAGGAGGAAGATCGAGCTATAGGCGTTGGTATTACACACCTGTCTCGTCATCAACCGGCGCGTCATCGCTCGACTGCACCGTTGCTGCCTCGCGAAAAAGGTGTAATTTTTTGGACTTTTTCTTTGCTTATTCTTTTTTTAGGGATTACGATGGATTGCGAGAATTGACTTGGACTCTGGCTTAGGTAACTAGCTGTTACCGATCCGGGGACTTTTATTGCTCGCGGTGTAATTTAACGTAGTTCCATGTACGTACATGCAAATCGAGTTGCGCTGGGTAAACTTTGGTGGTGTCGACGGGTTTTTCTCTCTGTGCTCACGGATAAAAATATTACTAATGATACGCACTTTCGACTAAGATTTACTTTGGAAAAACAAAGACCCAATCATCCATGGTATTAGGATTTGGGGTGTGCTAAAAACGAGTACTTCGTGTTCTATAATCTTTAAAATGTACTGAAAAATTGAAGAGAAATGGCAAAAAACAAGTATTTATTTATTTGTTACACATCAAATTTAATAGAGTAAAGTTGAGTGAGAAAAATCACTTGCTTGTAGAGCCTCCGTATCTACAAGGTCACAAACAAAGCTTGTGAATCCCAGACGAATTTTTTTATTCAAGTTCATAAAACACATATTTCATAATCCACGATGCATGTCCTATGGAGCAAAAAAGTTGACTCGCTCGTTTTATTCACTGATTTGCATTTCCATACCCTATAATCTGTCGATACAATCGATCGACATTTCATTAACAAAAATCGGGGAGGGGGGAAAAAGAGAGGCAAAAATCGTGTCAGACAAGATAAGAGGAAAGAAAACATTGCGTAACGCCTGCCCAAGGTTTCCGGGGGAGGAGAAGCGCCCGAGTGACCCATAACAAACCATGTCACTGTAACACAGGACGGGCTCCTTAAATTTCCGCGGAACCGGCACTTTGCGGGCCAGCCGGGCGTCAGAGAGCATTTTACGATCCGCAACACGCGCGCGCGCGCGCCAGATTACGCTGGTCCGATGATCGGGTCTCCGGATTTGTCGGAGTGACGCCGCTGCTCGTAAAAAGCTCTGGCCACACAGGCGCGCTTTTCCAGGATATCACCAGCGCGCCTCCCGTGTTTTTCGGCTCTGGAAAAGCAACGCTGGTGTTTCCTCGAAGCCATGCCGAGGTTGGCCTGTCATCCCGCGTTTTCGGGCTGGGCGCGCCGATTGGATCATCGGTATGCCGGCCAGGAATTCCATCGACTGAATCACCGAGACGCTTCTCGAAGTTGTTCAAAAAAGGCCACGAACCGATCAGTTATACATCGGAATTTACTCCTTCTTGACTGATGCAAAGTATAAAATTGGGATTTTTTTTGTCCCAACAATCAGACTGATAATTTTGCAAAATCATCGCGACGAGAGGTGGTTATTTAAAGCAATCCAATTAGCCGATCAACACATTCCTCGGTCAATTGACACATACTCGTGTATCGTTATGTTTTTCGATAAAATTTCCGCACAATATAAAGATAATCACAAGTTTATCTGACGGCACACGTGCTCGCTCTTCGGCTGTACCAAAGTCTGTCCGTCCCACTATACTCGACTATCTCTACTGATTTAAATCGGCGGTCGGCCCACGTGTGTCACACAACTGTATTAGTTTCGCGCTGGCCTTTTATCGTCCGCTATGATATCTCTAACTGCACACGATTGGTACTTAATGTAAATTAAAAAAAAAAAAAAAAAATTGAATCAAGTTAACCTGATGTATCTTACATATACAGTGTAAGGTGAAGATCAGTAGAACGCGCCCTTACTCGACAGACACACTGACCGCGATCGAGGCACGTCGAGCAAAGTTGCACATCTGTGTTTGCTCTGGAATTGAAACCCAAAGTCACGGACACCGGCACGAACGACCAGTCAATGTACCAAAGTTGTTGCGAATGATCTTCTATTTCTCTCATTTTCTACTTTACACTTTGCACTGCTACAAAACGATTTATAAATGCAGTTCAGTGCGAATCGGCCGATCGATCGGTTCGCCACGCGTTTAGGTGCACGCGCAAAAAAGCGCAGGAGAGCTTCCCGTAAAAGGCGAGGCTATTATTAGCAGTCAAATCCGAGAAAGTATCCCACACATGGGACAACAAGAGCCGTCGAATCTTCTCACGCTGCCCTCGGTATGCAAAAGTGCCTTCCAGAGCTTTCGCTTCCACCCGAAAATCATTAGGTACGCAACTGCAGCTCACGCGTGACCTCATCCTGCCCTGGTAGCGCATTAATGATACCTCATGACTGAACTCATTTCTACCAACCCCCCCGCGAACCATACACCGGAGAGGCCAAAAATCCCTCTCGAGTCCCAAACACTGACAATTATTTTCCCGGAATTTGTTTAAAAGCCGGGGGGCAAAAGTTGCCTGAGTTTTTATTAGCTACCAGTGAATCATCATCCGGAATATCAAAAGCGCGCCGGCAGCATCGGCTACTCAAAAAGGGTGGGGGAGGGAGGGAGAAAGGGTTCGCGAATCGATAAAGGGCGGCGCACCTGCGGCAAACGACCCTTGGCCCTTCGTGCGCTCCTGTTACCCCGGCGGACCGTTTCGCCGACCTACCAGTCGATGTAGCCGTTGTTATATACCTGTACGCATATATATATATTTTTGGACGACTCTCCACGCACGCATACGTCCACGGTCGAGTGTAAACGACCCTGGGCAAATGCTCGATAACGCGGGCGTATCGGGCACGGAATTTCCGATAAGCTCGGGTTTGTACAAATTATGCAATGTGGCAAAAACTGAGCCTCGTTCGGCGCAACGTGCGCATATAGGTACGCGTCCCATTAAATTCACCTCTACAAAAAGGTACGCGCGCGCATGCCCGATGCACTTTATCGATAAGATTGAAGAGCGATACACCATCCGGGGCGGGGGAGGGAGGGAGGTCGCGTGGCGTCGCGCGACAGCTCATACCAGCCTGGTATTCGCGCGAGGAATGTCGAGCCCTCCCGCTTGGCCGACGTGCGTGTAAATTATACACTCGCGTGGCTCAGTGACAGCTGATGTAGGAGAGGTGTATATACATGTTTGTGCAGCAGCTCGGTACTTCCGACGTTTGGCGCGCATCTCGGGGGGGTTATCGGATCATATGGTATTATTGACTTTGCCCGATCGGTCGAGTCAACGACCCGTCATATATACGGTCCCACATCGGGAGGTCAGTGGGCGAGTTGTACAGCGTTCCTTGACTATTGTACGAAATTCTCACGATGATTCATGTGTGCATACTTTTTCCAGGAGTCAATGATTCCTATCGACTACGCGTGTACGCCTCGAGAGAGAGCCCCAATAATTGGACCAACAAGCAGATTTCGTCACTTGGCTGTGGCCGCCAATACACGCAAGTATGACGCGTGTATGTATACGTGCACCTTATCGCCGATACATACCTATACGTATAGATAGATAGGCAAGTGGCCAGCTAGCACTACCATCGAGTTCAGAAATAAAACGATCTCGCTAGCGGGATGACGCGGGCTGCCGGATAAACAAACAGAATTTGCAGATATAGCCCACCTGCAGGTCCATCGGCTCTTTGAGCTAATTCTGGAGTTGGATTCACGTACTCTCTTCTTTTTTTTTTTTTTTTTTTTTTTTTTTTTTTTTTTTTTTTTTTTTTTTTTTTTTTTTTTTCGAGTATCCGTGTAGGTTCGGACCTGTAGATTTTTTAAATCAATTTTACCGATCGTCGCGTGCGCACTGCCGTGTAAAGAGCAAAAAAAAAGTTTTACAGGTTGTATTTCATAATTACTCGGTCTATTGCATCATTGGCGTTAACTGATGAGATGCGCAGACGTTCGCCGTAAGTACTGATTATTCCCGACTCGGATTGGCAGGTGAGATAAAAATTTGGACGATTTCGCGCTCGTGCCCGTGAATCGATTGATTTAAAAAAAAAAGAAAAGACGGATCTTTGGTGGATTTTCGTATATTGCTTTATTATAAGCAGAAATAATTTATGGTTTTTACAAAGAGTGTAGGGAAACATGTACAAAAAAAAATAATAAATTTAGCGGTACGCTGAGCACCAAGGAGAGCAGATTTTTGTTTACACGTGTAATTTTTACGGACAGTACAAGGGAAAAAGACGATATAACAAGTAATATACATATATATTATTTGTACGCATTCGTGTGTATAACATACGGTGAAGATGGTAACGTGATATACAATAAATAATTAATCGTAAGTCGCTACGTGAGTAATGTTTGTGTGCGTGTGTGTGTTTATGTGTGTGTATACCCAATATATAATCTACATGTATGCGATAATGATATATGCTTAATAGTTGATAGAAGATGGAGGAAGATATAGTACATAGCTTAGAATACTAGAAATAGTGTAGGAAAAACGAGTATACACTGATTTCGTAAAAAAAAAATCGTAATTAACGTTTAAATTTTCACACGAGGGATATTTTATATATAGATTACGGGGGGTACAAAATACATTGTATTACAAACCTTATTACATTAATAGCCATTACTTGTCATTCAAAGCTCCAAATCTCTTTGAATATCATTTTAAAGTACAAAAATAATAAATAATACGACAAATTGTTTCGCATCCACGCAAAGAGATAAGTGTCATGTTTTACGCTCTTGGGGAGATTCGAGCATAGGCTAAAAAAATTTGTTTTGTTTCCTCCGATCAAATGTACATAGCATATATATTAAGATAATCTATTTGGAAAAACATCGAATTAAATCGTAAAGAAAGTAATTTTCTCGAATACATCGCGCTGCATATGATTTTTACAATGTTCTTCGACGATTTGATGAAATTAAAGAAACACCATACTTTGTAATTAATTTAATGATAAGTTTAGATACAAAAAAAAAAAAAAAAAAAAAAAAAAGACAAAAAAAAAGAAAAACGTACAAAGAAAACGTAGGAACTCAGCAACGTCCACGTACGCTCGTTATGTATATATAATATATATATATATATATATATTTATTTATTAAAATTTATATCACAGCTCAAATCCGAAGCTTAACGCGATACCGCAGATCGCGATACAGCCACCTTAAAGATTAATTCTTCACTCGTTTGCAATCAACTGCTCGAGTAGTACTACTCCGTTAAGTAAAAATTTGATCGAAATTGGGATGATCGATGCATCGTACGCTATTATATATGTGATTGTTAAAAATCACATTTTAGAGAGACGAAAAATTTGATAAATTATTACAACTTGAACGATACAAATCGCGCAGTTTTGGTCGCAAAATTAAAAGAAAAAAAAAAAAACAAAAAAAAAAAAAGTCCACCTCCTTAAACTTTGTGCCTTTTTTTATGTACAAATTTCTGATCCACACAAAAACGCGAAAGTACTGTCAACGGGGTCACGCCGATTTTTCTCCTAATGACAAATTCTCCCGTTTAGCCTAAAATTACATCCTGCCACTTGTTAGTAATGTACGATTGGCATAAATTTTTGGTACGACAGGATTTAGTTTTGCTTTGTTAATATACACATGAAAATAGTTAATTTTCAACAAAGCGGCGTAAAAAATGGATGAAACCCTCGTGAGGCAGTTTCAGCAGTCCGGCGACCCCATTCAAGTTGACAATGAAGCCACGCACGAAAGTAGTACAATCTTTCAATGAAATACCTAACTCGAAGTTGATCTGCTCGAACTTGTCGAGGTAGACCACTTAATACTGCATATATCAAAGTCTAAAATGTATAACGTATAAAGTTTTGTCGTTTCATTTTCTCCTTTCCACACGCACTGAACGAAAACACAATCATCATCCACGGCTAGATTCGACGTATCTAATAACTAAAAATTTTGTCGCAAAATAAATTAACAAAAGATACGCAAGTCCGACATAATACGCGAAACGTCAATCATTATACACACGGTAGGTACCAACATTTGTCTCGCGTACCGACGTACAGTAAAGCTTCCATGTGATAGGCACGCGCCATTGAGAGAAAACAACTAATTTTTGTCGGTACAATTGAAATTCGCAACCCGAACGAATGCAAAGTCCACACAAAGAAACGCGCTCAGAAGGCCTTCCTCTGTTGTCGCATGAGCTGCTGCCGCCGCCTCTTCCTCAGCATCTTCTTCTTGGCCAGCCTCCTGGCGTTCTGGGCGAGCGGCTGTTGCTTGGCCTCGGCCAGACGGGCCTTGGGCCGCTTGGGGGTCTTTTTCGGGCTGGTCTGTTTTTTCTGCTGCTGCGGCTTTTTCGGTTTGAAGTAGCTGGCCAGGGGCCGCAGCATCGCGGGGTCGCAGGTGCCCGGGCCCGTGACCGTGGCGTTGCGCAGCGCTCGGATCCAGTCGTTCAGAAAGGCCTGGTACAGCCGGAGCACGCCAGAGTCCTGGATCAGCATGAGGGTGAGGTCGCCCTCGCGCGCCCAGTTAGAGCTCTCCGTCACTAGCATCGACTTGTGGGTGACGGGCAGCTTCAGCCCCAGGTTCTGGATCGCCGTCTCCACCTCGCACAGCATCTACAAGTTCGTTTGGGCTTAGATCAAGTTATACAATCATTGGTACTATATAGTGTCTGGTTTGCACATCCTGTTTTACACAATTACGGCGCGAGATCACGTTAAGTAAGGAACAATATGTGCTGTTGCTTTTCTTGGATGATAAAAAAGGAAAAGATGAGTGAAGTTACATTCACATTCACATTTGTGTAATTTCCTTTAACCAGACTCTAGTAGGAGTTACTGTACAAAAAGCTCCAGTAAAGAGTTTTACATTAAAAAAAGTCATAAAGACATAGTAAGGGGTACACAAATTTTTTGAAGATTTTTTGAAGGAGACTAATCTTTGTAGGCTTTTTTTCCAAAATACGGATGAAATAACAGAGCTAATCAGGAAAAAATCGAAAAGCACACTTTGAAATTGTTGAAAAAATCAGTTGAAGTGGTAAAATTAATTTGCAAGTTATCCCATAAAATCCCGGATTCAGCCAAAAGTACACCAAAGCAAACGATCATCATCATCTATGTGCTCACCCTGAGTATCTCGCTATTCATGCCGTCGATGATCTTGTTCCGCCTGATCATGGTCATGTCGGCGTTGATGTTGGACTTGAGCCTGAACGTCCGCAGATGGTGAAAAGTGATGGCGAACCTTTGCAGGGAGTCGTGAAGCCGTGGCAGGGCGCGCTCCGCCTTTTTGCCCTTCTCTAAGCACCAGATCTCGCTGTGGTACCACTCGAGCTGCCTATCCGGCAGCCAACTCATCCGGTACTGCTCCTTCAGCACTTTGTACACCTGCGACAACCAACTCGACACGTTACACATCCATAAACAAAGATTGCCGATTTTACTTTCCCTCGTTGTGATTTACATCTAGTCGCGTCATCGAAAAATCCGACCCGCGCACACCCTGAAGCTCCTTTCCCGCGGATCTCGAGTGCAGGATGAATCAACCCACGCGGGGCAACCGAATCCTTTTGTAAACACACGCGGCTCGCTCCCACACATTAAAAAACCCCGTGCGCTCCTACACCCTCCTCACCACTGCTTCGTGCGATTCATCAAAATCAACGGCCCTTCGCGGTTAGCGATGTACCTCGCGCCGTCGACCGGAATCGCTCTCGAGTGCTGCTTGTCTTTCTTTCTCCACAAGATGCGCAAACGCGTATATATATATATGGTTGTAATTGCGAGCAAATATTGACCCACTCGCGCAAACAAGAAACGCTCGAGAGGTGGTATGAATTGTATACGTTGTCGCGTTGTGCATCGACGTTGGGTGAGAAACGGTGCAAGAGGCGCGTGACAGTTGATACGATTGTTTCGTCTTGGCCGGTGCCACCATCAGCGCGTACAACGTGTAGGCGGATAAGACTATAGAGGCGAAACGCGAGACCCGCGCGTGCCTCATCCTTTCTCTGGCTCTCCTTGTCCCGGTAAGTATTATATGTAACGAAGCTTTGCACACGTGCACGCTATTTTTCAAATCCCCTATCTAAAAAAAAAAAAAAAAAAAAAAAAAGAATGTATGAGCATAAACGTACCTTGGAGTAGATGTCGCGTATGTCCTTGAGATCCTTGCGAAAGTGGTTCTGGGCGACGCGGAGCTGCGTCTTGACCCGCTTGAGGGTCCTGTGGACGCTGTGCCGCTGGGGTAGTTTCCTCAGGGCAGCGGCCATCGGTGTGCCGCAGGGCTGCAACCACGGCTCCATGAACGCCTCCGCGTTGAAGGTGGTGCGCATGCCGTAGGACGGTGCCCCGGACACGACGGGGCTAATCGGGCCTAGGCTGGAACTCAGGAGGAACGCGAGGCTCGTCAGAGTAGCCGTTTGTGCCACCGAACCTGCAACGGAAACCAACGGTACTCTCGTTAGTCGGGCTGTTTTTTCACTACCTTTCTTATAAATATACTTCAATTGGAAAAGTATTTTGTTACACTCTTGAAAAGTTAATCAGTGAAGACTCGAGATTTTTGTACGATGTCAAAGTTGGTAATTTGAAGAAGGAAATTTGAAAACAAAAATAACGGTGGTTTGTGTAAACAGCACCCAAAGTTTCACCGATTCACATTTAGAGAGTAGATTTTCTTCTCATCGTAATTTTCAATTTGCAAAAGTGAAAGCTTCGCATTCCCGGCAGTCGATGTAGATATACGATTTTTCGATAAGTAGTTGCACATTTACTGGCTGTGGATAAACAATTTTCCTCGGCCAGGACCATTACTTCATTTTATGGTACCACATGGTTCGCACGAATGAACGAATTGTACTCGAAAATAGCTGGCGATCGTGTAACTCACGCTTTTGTACCACTGTGCAAGCAATACCCAGTTCACATGTATGTTGAATGTATACCGATTATATTGTTTATCGTTGGTCGTACGCAGTATGGCACATAAATACGTATTAAATATGAATTTATTGGGCGTATTAAGTTATCATTAGGGGGGCATTTACGTGCTGTAATGGAATACCGCGTGACTTTCCATTACGCGTTTATTAGAAGTAGGTACGTATACCACGTCGATACCTAGTCCCCGTATCTTTATGTTTTACTCCGAAGGCACGATAAAATATACGAGCGGCGTCAAACGACTTACACTTTATCTCGTAGATCAGCGAATACCTTTTCGTTGCGAAAGACCTACACTCATTGATGCTACAATTTAAAACCAAATACAGTTTCGTACGCGTATACGTATTATTATGGAAAATAACGTAGATAACGTAGGCGTTTCAAACTGATTACGTTTCTTTTTGACCATTTAAAAAATTATAGGGACTACTTTCTATAAATCGGACCATTTTAGGTAGCAGAGGTATTCTTATGATTCATCACGTGCAGGACTAAAAAAATACAACAAAACTAGTCCCAAAGCCCTCGTAGGGATTTTTTTTTAATATTCCAAAAAAAAAAAAAACACTTCCGCATGTATATAAGTGAGCCAACGCAACGAAAACACGCCGGGCACCGATAAATTCGGGCCCTTTAATAACCATAAATCCGGGGTAACGCACTGTAAAACACCCAATATCGAAGTTTTCACGAGGCAGGCGTTAACGGAGACCCTAAATCCTCGACCCATAACCACACTCGTCCGCGCGTAAGAGCCTCGCTCGGATTACACTCGCGCAGGAGGATAAAAAAAAAAAAAAAAAATTAAGACGCGAGGGCGGTGGGGGGTGGATGGAAAAAGTCGAAGCGAAAGAAGACGGCCGTAAAACGCGAATAAACGACGAAACAAGGACCAGAAGAGCGGGGGAAGCTCTTCCGACTTTCACGCTCGGGCGCACCTCGCACTGCACGTAATATTGTGTACACCGTATATATATATATATACGCGTGCATCGGAGTGTATGTACAATGCACCTACGCGCCAATTTAAGCGGCAGCCCGCGCCACCCCCGCGAAGAAGAAGGAAATAGATTGCGAATCGAAGAATATCGGAGGATTTATTGCGCAATTCAAATTGTCTCTCTCTCTCTCTCTCTGTGTGTATATACTTATATATGAGCACCGCTCGCGTGCGGGACTTTATTGCGCCACGCAACGGATTAGCCATTGTGAGTGTTGTTTGGCCAAATAAATTCACACCGGCGGCGCTACTTCGTTTCTTATCTGCCGCCGAGGAGCCTCGATAACTTTGCTCGTGCATCTCCGCAAAAATTTCATACTATGTGCACAATCGGGACACTTAGTTGGGTAATTGAAACGTACACTGCCGATCTCGAGGCTGCGGATGAATCGCTACTTTGACGCGGGCGCGTGGCATCATTAGTTAGAATGTATATTTTTTTGCTCCCTCGTGGCGAGTGACTTTTTGGTTTTTCATCCAGATCCTGTGCAACTGATGTGACGAGGAAAACTCGTGGCTTATTAGCATCGGTGATTCAGCAGAAGGAATAAGTATCTCCCACGCGATCCTAAAGTGTACCACTTTGTGCGATCTGCTCTCGGTGCAGAGTCAAAAATTACAGAGTTAGGGCCCCGCGGTGCTTTCTCACGTTGGCTCGATACCGCGTGGGTGTATTCACACACGTACGCGTATTGGATGTAGGGTGCGCGTGTTCCTTACCGATATGGGGCCCTCGGCAGGAAACATCAATAATTCGGCAACGCGCTCGGCTTTTGTGCACGTTTTCAATGAAGCCGCAATAGAGCGATTTCGCGAGGCATAGCGAATATTCGTCCTTTGAGGGGAGAGAGGGATATATCGTCCCCGAGGATCGGTAAAAACGAGCCGGTCGATGAGTGACGCACCGCAGATGGCAAATAACGTCCTGCCCCTTCGGTGGCACCGATTTCCACGACATACGACTCGAGCATTCTTCGAGCGGATCATTAGAGCGGCGCAAGAACGGCAGATGGGTGGGTATACACATATACGGGGTACCTACACGGTATATCGGTGGCAGCAATTACACTCAAACACCTCGGTCGCGAGAATGGATGGTGATGCCCCCTTTTCACTCATTAGGTGGCGGCTTTTTCTCCGCGCGCTCTCTTTCGCGGGACAATTTCGGATTCCGAGAAAATCGCCGTGGGAGATTTTTAAGGACGCGAGCTTCCGACGAAAAATCCGGTCGAGAGGGGCAAAGGAGGCGTAAGTGTATCTCGAAGGAGGAGAAGAAGGAGGAAAGAAAGGAGAAGAAAAAAAGGGCTGAGGACGACTACGACGCAATTAGCCGAGAAAGGGAACCTCGAGCGCTATGCGTGTAATATACTTACCTACTGGTGTGTGCAAAACACCTGCGCGTGTGTGTATCATGGATGCGCGAGAGGAGTGCTGATCCTTTTTTTATTTTTTTTTTTTATTTTTTTTTTTTCGTAGCCGAGGCAGGAAAGAGAGAGAGAGAGAGGGGGGCAAAGATTGTTGGTTTTGCGGGAGAAAGAGAGGATGCCCCGCAGCAAGAGCGACTCGCTAGTTTTCTCGGAACGGAATGGGACTCGTAGCCGCGCGTGTGGATGCATAACTATGTGTCTCGAACTAACTCTAATTGCACGATGATGATCCTTTGATTTTCCATTTTTCATTAATGCCATGATATATTTTCATGTTTTTTAAAATTTTTTCCTTCTTTATCGGAAATTTTTCTTCATTTAAATTTCAATACATAACGTGTGTTGGATTTAATTTACCAGATAATTTATTTCTACCAAATTGCGATATTAACAAACGTGTGATTAACAAACGATACGTGCCGTGATAATGACCACAAAGTCATGTCGTACAAATGCAAAGTAAAATCAATGATAATTATCTGGTGTTTTAATAACAGTTATTAGAGGTAATTAAATTAAGAATACTGTACCATACAAGTGAAAAGTTGTTTTTTATTTTTATTTCGATTAAGCGTTTAATTATTGTACCATAAAAATGAATATTGGTTGAATGAAACTAAAAAGTAAAACGTTTACAGGGAGTGTCCCCGAGGGTACTATGACAATTATTTGTTTCACAGTCATTATGTATATTGGTTACCATAGTAGTTTATAACTTGAAGGTCCGTTTACTGCCTCTATTGAGCGTATTCGTTCCATCACAGATCAAGACTCGAACCTAGAGAACTGGACATGGATGTAAGAGGGTTGATTTACTCTCTCTACCAACTAATCCATATGCTGCACATAACTTATGTATGAATTTATGTAAAGTAAACGTAGTCAACTTTGAGGTTTACCTCAATACTATTGGTGCGTCAACACTTTCCTTACTTTCGGCAAAACAAATCACATTTTAAACGTGGGATTATGACCATAAACAAATGTTTAGTATTGCACGGTTTAAACAAAACATTTGTATTATTTGTATTATTATATAAAAAAAAAAAAAAAAACTAAAAAAATGAAATATTTTGAAAATTTCGGAAAACGATTGTATAAAAATGTACAAATAATTCCATATAAATTAACATAAGTATGTATTCTCAACACACCCGCAATAAGTAAAAGTTAAAATTCCTAGTCCAAGCAAATAATTTATAAAAACTCTAAAAAACAATATACCAGTTAAACCCGATTCGTCCGGAGCGCATCTTCGGGCCAACCTCCGGGTAAGTTCCACGAGCCCACGAACGCGAGGGCGACCCACATTCATTTGCATAATAACACCTATACACAGTCACCGCCGGCGGGACACGACATTTCCATGCCACAATGTAACATTACGTATACATACGAGCGCGTGCTGCACGCGCGAACAGCCCGCAAAGACTATACGTTATAAGTGCAGAGGCGTCACACGTGTGCTTTCACCGCTGCCCCGATGTATTATACACTAATGCTCATCGCAGCTCCGGAACCAGGTTCGCGTTTCGCAAACGCATCGCCAAACACTTTCGATCTCGTCCACGAGGAGCGACTCTTTTTTTTTTCTTCCCATCCGGCTCTTCTGTGCCAAAAACAAAAAAAAAGGGCCACATGAAATATAATTGGCCCGCAGACAATTTTATCGGCAGATCGAGAAATCCATCACTCCTCCGCGGAGGAGCGCGTATATTCGTCGGGGCTTATCTATTTCCGATTGAAAAGCTCGCGTCTATTAATCAAGCGCGTGCGACGCGATGATAAACGACCGCGACGAGCCGGCCGGAGAAACTTCACAAAAACAATGTGAAGAAGAAGAAAAAAAAAAAAAAAAAAAAAAAGCCAAAGAATTTTAGCGCAGGGACATCAGAAACAATGCGGTTAACAATACGTATACGCGAGATGAGCAGAGAAAGATCGGCCCGAGCTATCAGGTCGGTTGTATCGGTTGCGCGGGGCGAGATTCCAAACTCCTCCTCCTTTTTTGCATCCCCGGTACATACACACACGGGGTGACGTCACGGATGCGCCAGACAGATTAGCCCCAGCGCGAGAGCCCCGCCGATTATTTGCATTTTGTCTGCGCCACATACGTGCCGGCGCTCGCCGGTCCCTATACACACACACACACGCGTGCCCTCGGAGCTTATATACCTCTCTCGCACGCAGATCCGATCGACCCACCTATATATGCTTATAGTGCCTTTCTTTTCTTCCCCTCCCATATTTATGTGTTGTACGCATGGGCTTCGATGGTGTGTGTCTTTTGTGCAGTGCCCACCAACGCGCTGTCGATCGGGCTCGGGTGAAACAACGCGCGCGAGCCTTGCGATCGATCGATCCGCGAAATTAATATCCGCGAAGCACGCCATGGCCTGACAGGGCTCCGGCGCCTCGATGCGCGTGAATGTAGTGTTGTAGACCAAGGGGGTAGGGAAGGGGGGGGGAAAGAAAAAGTTTTGATTTAGCTTTTGGCGCGTATAACTTACGTCGATAGACAGCTTTGCTTGGGGACGTAAAAGTTTGCGCCAAAAACGCTCGGATCGATAGCGCGGGAGGTGAAATCGAGCTTCGGTGCAAGTATATATACGTATAACAACTATTGTGGGAGAGAAGCGAATTTCGGTCTAAGTGGCCGTCTGCTCCTTTTTTTTTTTTTTTTACTTCTATCCTCCCTTCCTCTCCTTCGACCGTATTCTTCGTGTCTTTTTCCTTTTTACATTTTTTTCCATATCCCCATTATCGTCTGCAGCTCCTTTCGCTTCTTATAGCTTCTCACTTACTGTGCTCGACCGGCGATTATTTTCTATTTTCATCCGCGCGGTAATAAGCTCCAAAAATGGGCCTAATCACACCGAAATCAGCACTGCACGCGTCGTACAGGTATTCGATGATTTTCGGTTCAATTATCGAATCGACGCGCCAGAGACCGGCAAGGAACACTGCAAGTATATTATATGAAAAAATACCCCACCTCGTACGCACATCACGTGAGGCAGTACTTGGGTATTGGGAGGCATAAATCTCTAATTGCGAGCGCGAACGCTCATGCTGACAGGAACAATGTACCACGTAGCTACAACCAGTGGCCGTAACCTCAGAGAGAGAGAGCCTTTGGTGAGCAACCATTAGCCAAGATATGGATCACTGATGTCACACTATAGGTACACGTACACCGAGCTGACGTCACTCGTCGTTTGCAGCGCTCGCGGGCATGATCGAGAGCGACGTTTCATACTCTGTCGAGTCGCTCGCGAGGGGGAAGGCACTCGGGGAATGCAGCCGGGAGATAATACATATTATATGTGTACCCGTACATCTGTTTATTCATTACGCGTACACACTCATCTTTACCACACACGTGTGGGAGGGTGTAGTTTTTCCTGCAACCGAAATCAATTTTTTGATGTACGGCCATTCAAAATTAGTGTAGAAATCGGCATGTCGAGACGCGTGTATCGTTACACCGCATATCGCGATCAACAGATTTTTCCCCAACGACGCGGCGTTACGTGTATCCTTGGCTCGGCATTCCGTAACGCGATACGCTTGCCAGCGAACGAGCCAGCCGCTCTGGAGCCTAGACAAGCGTAATAATCTCCTGCCTTCCTTCTCTATCCGTGTATATGCACACACTGCCGATTTCGTAGGCTTTTTTTTTTTTTTTTTTTTTTTTTTTCTTTGTCTCTTCATTGCGGGACTCGCCCCGGCCGAGAGGATATCGGATTTTTGGAAAAATCACGGCCTTCGGATTATTGACCCTTTGTAGGTGCTGGTATTGAGTTGCAAGCCGCGATCGTCGGGCTTTTCTCGATTCATCGCCACGCGATTTAACTTGGCAACAATGCCATCTCTTGTTTTTTTTGTTTTTTTTTTAATTCAAAGAGAAATTCATACGTGATTGTTATAAATAAAAAGGATCGGGGTCTTTCGCGTGACTGGATACGGTAATGTACGAGGTACCAAATAAAGTGATTATACATATATACATGGGAGTACAAGATGATCGATTCGAGTGCAGCCACCCGATCATTACACATGAGCTTCGATGCTTTGCCTTTCACAATGCATAATTTAAAACCGCAAGAAATAATATCGTCTCTTTTGATTCTCGATGTCGTTGTTGATTTTTTTTTTTTTTTTTCCCTTTGCTCTTTTCGAAAGGAGAGCTGAAAAAACAATAACTTGCAGCGCACGCGCGGACACGAGTGTGTATGCGATGTACTCGGATTTTACGAGGTGCCGTAAAGGCCGGCGCAGTCGACGACGACGACGACGTATGCTAATGAAGCGGCAGTTTTTGTCTTTTCTCCCCGTCTCCTCCGCTTCTTTCTTTGCGTTTTGTCCATTGATGCAGCTTCGAGAACCGAAAGGGAGGGGGGGAGGAGCCATGAGAAAGGCACACTTTCGTGGGTCGGGTGACAAGTGCCGTAAAGCGGCGCTTCCGTGAAAACGATGATTTTCAACTATTTTTCATCGTTAGCCGGATCTTGCGGCCTCATCCGCGCAAACGAGACGATTTCGGAAACTTTTTTTCCTCCCTCCGAGTGAATGATTTACGGAACGGTAGACTCGGAGGGAACGAAAGGGTCGAAGGATGACCGTAAACAAATCATAAATTATTCATAGGCCCCGAGTGGAGGGGCGAGAGTGCCGTGCATCATCGTGTGTACGCAGGGAGTATACATACGAAATTTGAGGTTTTATTAATTTTTTCAGGTCGCAGTTTCCTTTTTTAAGGACGAATATACATCGACCAAGTGGGCATTATTTTACCCGAGATCGTTAAATAAATCAACGCCCCTGGCCGTAGGCTCTCTTTCTATCTGTTGGTTTGCATTCGCGCTATTTTTGCCCTTTCGGAGAGAGATTTTTCTTGAATTTTTTTGAATCAACATCCAAGCCTATAGATCGCGCGTTTCTCGAATCTCTCCAAGGTAAGTAAAAATCGACACCACCCGTGACATGAAAAATCGAAACTGGGAAGCGATCCAAAAAGCTCGTGCCACCGGATACTTTTACGGGCTCTTTTCGTTTTTCCCGTCCGTCTCGTTCTTTCTCACGACTGGACACAAACTACCACAACCTCGCATATCTCGGACATGTTAAATGGAAGTCGGTAGCTGATGCATACAGTTATACCGTCCACGTGAATTTATCAACTGTCCGCTCGGTGATTACGAGGCTTCGATCGTCGCGATGATTCATGTTAATCCCGAGGAGTATAGGGACGCGACGAAGAATTTAACGGGGTAATGGTTGCTCTTTGGCTATACTTTTTCAACTTTGTGGCTGTACGTGAAAAACAAGGTTTTTTCAATAGATAAACGGGCCATTGGGATGTCGGTGGTGTCGCGCACACTGCTGTTTGAACTTTCAATTGTTGGTGTACGTTGAGGAGATTACATTGATACGGTAGTAAAAATGAGAGTGGCTTCGAAGAGAGGAAATTGAGTCCATACGACGCACAACCATCCAACATCCTCCGAGACAGGAAAACCGCAAACAAAGCGAGGTCTCCCCCCTCCCCACCCTGTTTAAATGTTAATTTCGTCACTTTTTCACACGTATACCTTACACCGTATACCTATACTAACCGATAAGAGGCCCGGGACGGCTCTGGGCATTATTGGCCATAAAAACGCTCGAGGCCCTGTCAACGCCTCTCCCGTCTCACCTTGACTCTCCTCCTCATCAACGCTTTTCTCCGCACTTTCTCGTCATACCCACCCATCGTGTGCACGGCTCCAACTCGCCTCGATGAGACGCGCACACTTGCGGTCACATAACCGTTTGGCTCGTACTGCGCCGACTATGTATGTAATGACAATCATTACCACGACTACTATGTCCCTCGAGACTCGGGAACAACCGACGGAAGTAAATCAGCGCCTCTCAGAATCAATTTCACGCCGATCGTCCGTACACGTGTGCGTTTCCGTAAACACACTCGCAAGCGGCGCGTCCGGTCCACCCACGTGCTGCATCAACCGAACGTTACGAGGCAGAGCTGCACAAAGTGCGGATCTCCCAGGGTCGCAAATCACTTTCATTCGTCACGGGGGTACATGCGTATACATATGTTTGTCGTAGCCGGGCGAACAGGTTTGAGGCAAGCGGCGACGGGCTACTGGCCCATTTCTTCGAGAGCAAAAGATTGACAAGGTGGTACGAGGCGATGGGGGGGAGGATTGATCAATCGGAGGGGCGCGCGTTCGCGATTTGTCGATAATCGATCACCGGCCGTTTAATTGGCTCGTTCGTCAAACGATCGCCCTGTACGTGTATACTTGGGCCGGGTTTCGTTTCAGGTTTTGCAGCAGCTCGACGGTTTTGTTAATTGGGAGCTCGTGAAAATCAGGGTATTACACGCGCTGTTGAAGTAACAGGTAGCTCGGGTGCGATCAAAGCTGTACGGCGGCGTGTTATTTGCTCTTCAAGTATAGTATGTGTCCGTAGAGTATTTTTGGATATCAGTGTTTATTCCGGTGACAAACAGGGGCCATCGATGAATTTGCTTTACTGATACATTGAACCGTTCCATGACACATGTTTGTGCCTTGAAATTGACGATGATCGATAGTGGACTAATTTTATCAGAGCCAACCACAATCTTTTGGTAAATAAAAATTTCAAAACTTGGTAATCTCTTGGCCTTACAGTTAAGAGAGAACGAGCAAAAATATCATTCCAGTTGTAAGAAATCCAAGTACATGAGATCCAACAGGTTAGATGTCAAAGCGACGTCATGACAAGAGAAAGAAGTTCGAGACTTGCGCCTTTGTGGAACTCAGTGTCACACAGCTACCTAATTCGAATGATGGAAGAAAAGAATACTCTAAAACAATTGGTATCTCGTCCTCGTTCAGCAAACTTTTTTTTCTTCTTCTTTTTAAGAGCAAAAGTAAAAAAAAGGTGTATGGTATATTACGGGTAATAAGCCATAAGAGTACATATGAAATTAAGAAATTAGGAGGAAATGCTTCGTATCAGGGGAGAATTAATGAATAAATATTTTATGTAAGGCCAAGGACTATTAGGGGTCTTTTGTAGCCTTTACACAATGGATAACCCAGGAATCGGGCTATATAAATACATAGTATTAAAGATAATTAAACCAACAATGAAATTAGCTAAAAAAAAATTTGAAAAAACAGACGAGTAAGATGTATTATTTACACCCAATAGAAGACTGACTCACAAAAGTGTATCGCGCGAGAAAGGGAGAGAGAGAGGCTCGGTCGTCTCGTACGTATACACACGGAACACGAGAAGACAATGTCAATGCACATAACGTGGCAACAATGCTCGTGCAATGCTTATTACATATTCTTCCTCCGAGACGATATTGCCCGCCCATATATACGTACACGCGTGTATATCCCTTATGGCACTTTAAGAGATTACTCGCGATTTTCATACTGTACTAGCGCCCGCGAATGAAAGAGCGTAACGCAGAGACACATACCCGCAAATTCACAATGGAAGGGGCGCTAATCTGCCCGATTCTATTGCACCGAATGCTAATCCGGTCCCCTCCCCCCTCACGACGATCGATCCATCGGTAATAATTGACTTTCCGTGTCCCAACGAGCCCCGCCCTCTCTCTACATACTGGGCTTTGGGAAAATGTGTCACGAGCAGCTTTCGCGAACGGCTCCGGTATACACTCGAAAGCTGACAGAAACGCGTGTCACCGAGGGAGGGAGGAGTGTTACATATTTACAAGAATGATCGATGGGGCTCTTGGAGCGTGTTCTCGAAAATCCCTCTGTGTGCGCATGTACAATTGACACCCTGATCCGTACATGCAAACGCGTGCGTTGAATACTTTTTTTTTTTTTTGGCGAAAAATTCCCATACCAAAGGTATTGGGTATGTATCGGAGAGCAAAATTTTATAAGTTTTCCCCATGAATAATTTACAGCGATGAATTATAACAAAGCGTCGATGGCGATAAAGGCGCGCGCGTGCTTTACGTAGAACGGGGCATTTTCGATCGGCTGGTAGGATATATTATACGTATACGTGTCGATATAATATTTATACGATTGTTGTGTTTTTCCACTTTGTTGTTTCCCATTTATTCGCCATTCAAATATACATCACGCTGTCGCGGTTCTTTTTATAATGTACGCAACGACACGCGCACTTTTTCGCATGACAATACCCGGAGGGTCATTATAGCGGAGCACCACAGAAGACACACAAGCTCCCTTCGGACGCGCCGCGTTTCTGTAAATATACATATATATGCTCATTATTGTGTGTACATATGGTATGGGTGAGGCCATTGTCTCTTTTTCTTTGCTGTGTGCATACGTATATATTTGAGTTTGGTTTCAGATGACAGGCAACAAGACGACTGGATTAGAATTGCCAGGGATCTCTTATCTCCGTGTAAATACAACGTGGGTTCTCTCTTTCCCTATGTATAGCTGTGCATGACACCACGGCGCCCCGTTCGCGCTTTGGAAAGCCGCCGATGCTTGGTTTTTTTTTTTTTTTTTTTCCTTTCGACTTTTTACACTGTACACCCACACAGCGATTTATTTGTTAGTCCAGTTGCTACAGCCGTATACTTTATAGAATTGGCGAGCTTCCTTCCCCACCCCCTCTTTTGATTTTTTCCTCGTGTTTATAAGTTCAGACGATTGTTTACCTGATTTTTACCATAAATGGTAAACGAAAAAAATGAGATTTTTCCTGCTTTTCTACCGATACCCGCGAAACTTTGCAAAGATTGATAATATCGTGGGGTACGAGCACACCCGCACATCGGCCAACCAAGGGCCGTTAAACAAACAAAAGACACCGTGAATCCACGGGTGGACAATGGAGGATAAATTTCGTATCGCAAATCCGACTATCCGCGCGAAGTGACGCTACCTCGCGCAACTCGTAATTATACAATTATCAATGATGTAGACGGTGCGCCACCGTGCATGGGTATACCTATACGTTTACACAAAACGACCCGTTACACGGTATATTTATGGCTACTGCGCGATGCGCGTACATGGCGTATAAGTATACCGATCGGAGATCGAGGAAGAGATATATATGTGTATGTATGATCCCCCTCGAGCCACTACGTGCGAGTGTCATCCACACGGGCACGCCTTTTGTGCGAATCGCGTGCACACCGCGAAAGTTATTTCGTCCCTCGCATTCGTCGTCTCTTCGTTGCAAGTGTAACCGATGCTGTTATTACTCGTGTAGTAATTCGCGTAGGGCGGCCCCGTGCGCTAATTGTAGGGCCCCGTGGCGCTCTCAATTTCACGTGCACCTGTAGTATTAATATACCCACGGTGAACTCGCGAGATCGTACAAAAAATGTCTCAATCGTTGCGCTATCGCGATCGCCGGCTAATACATATGCATAATTTTCCTTCGATCGTACGGCTGTGCTCTGATTGTCGGTTGCGCTCAGCTCGTGTCTCTTTTTTTTTTCTAATATCAACACACCAATAATTGATCTCTGTAATCATCCTAATGCACGCACGTACGCGGGAGCAGTGAAAAATCTATCACACTTGTTTTTATGGTGGAAAATACCGACAGGGGAAGGGGGAAATCAATTTGTCGAGGAGATACGATAAGTGAAAAATAGAGTCGTAAGAAAAGAGATTCGATTGAAAATTCTCGGTGTGCAATTGATTTGTACCTATTCGTAGAGACGCGACGGTGATGGCCGACAAGCGATGAAATTACCATAACAGCGCGCCAACGATTCCCTCGTAGAGTAACGATTAGCGCGTCAATTTGTCACACAAAGTCACCAATGTACGAGCGTTTTATAAATAAATAAAAAAAAAAAAAAAAAATCCCTGTAGCCCTCGAGTGAGACAATCGCACGGAGGAGCAATGCATCAACGGCGTGAAGCGTTTCCGTGACCCATTTAGAAGCGAAGCTCGAAAAGCCTTGGGGCGGCCGCCTGGATGCTGCTCTGCGAGACACCTGCACGGGAGGGCTTTTAATCGAGTCTCGTTATAGAATAATACCTCTTGTGTACGTACACCGAGCAAACACGTGTCGCGCGCGAACAGAAGGATATACGTAGTCGGGGGGGGGGGGGCATAAATTCCGCCGCTGCCGCATTAAAATGCCGGTCATTACGCAGATTTATGCACGTTATTACATCGGCCGCGGGTAATATTTCAATTTGGCAGCTATCCCGCGGAGCCGCACTCTCTAAATCAATTCCTCCGTGCACAGCCCATGAGAGTTTCTCTTCTTTTTTTTTCTCTTCAGAAAATTTTTTTCTATACATTTTGGGCGTTTCGGTACAAATCGTATTGTCACTTTTGTTACATTGCTTACGTGAAAATTACTGTGTATTTTTATGATTTTTCGAGTTGAAACAAACGCAAAATCGAAATCAAACACATAATGTTTCGCTTTTATGTGTACCATTTGTGATACAAGAATAAATTTTTATCGTGAGCACCGACAATAACCCATAAACGCGAGTCTTGCCGATGTACAATTGGAAAACGATCTTTCGACGGAGAGGAAAATTCCACGACGTTTCCAACGAAAGACAAAAGGAGCCCTGACAAAATCAATAAAAACTCGGTGCGCGCAACAATACAACAAACGAGCGTCCATTATGACGGAGGACTCCAGGAATCCATCGGTGGTGCGGCCGTAAAAAATGCGAACTAGAAACGAGACGTATATATATACTTACATAGCACAGGAAAAGGGTCTCCTTGAAAGGAGGCGATCGCGGGGCTGTGTTCTTTTTTTTCTTCCTACTTTTTTAATGCGCTCGTAAATCCGAGCGATTAGAGGATCGGCATTGTGTACACACCGCGCGGTTGAGCAACGAGGCGCGTATCCCCTCGTTAATTGTTTCGTTCAAGTTTTAACGCCGCTCCGATGTATTTACCACACGAGCACAGAAAATGGAAATCGGGCCAGGTTGAGTGTCACTAAAGTGGACTACTTACGTGTATAGCACCGGTTACAAACATCGTCATCGCTGTAGCCCATCGCGCTTCGAACCGATGCGCAATCGTGTCGTTTATCGCTGTACTTATCCGGTAAAAAAGCAAACTATCCAATATATTCGTAAGTAGCTGCGTAAAGGCACGTCAATTGCTCAATCGCAAAGGTAATTTTTGCGAGATCGGTACGGGTAAGACGAAGATCCTCGATTCCAGAGTGAGAAAACAAAAAGCCATGCGTGTGACCGCAAAAGCATCGAGCCGGCGAAAAAGGGCGTGGTGGGTCCAGTCAGCTGTTGGGCTGTGTTTCGAGTAATCACCTCATGCGTGGCTCGGGGTACAATCGGGCAAAAGCGCGCGTCGCGACACGTCAATTAACCCTTGTATTTTTCTTCCCCCAGCCCATCACGTTGTTCTTGATTGCGAGATGCAAATGATCTGGCGATGGGTGCGCGGAAACCAGGTCGGAGTTTCCTCTTGCGTGTTTTCGTGTGTGTGTGTGTTTTTCATTCCTCTTTTCTCGCACGAGAAGGTAAAAAAAAAAAAAAAAAAAAAAAAAAAATGAGGGAGACTTCGTATTATGTCCCCGGGACACCGGCGAGCTGTCATTTGCGGGATCGGTAATTGAATTTTAAATGCATACCAATCCACTGCCCCTTCGTGTTCTCTCGTATTCCCCTGTCATTTATTATGAAATATTGGTACGTTTTTGCTCATTTCCTCGCACGCGACGATATTTCGAGTATATACCTATTGATAGGTTTTTTCATCGGCTACGTGTGTTTTTCTCTAAAGTCCGATACCTATTTGCTCGTGAAAACATTTCGTGAAAAAATTTTCACCATTTGCCTAGGGGGCAAGATTTTTATTAGCCAATCAAGAAAAAAAGAGTGGTATTTATCTGGGCACTACTACAATTATTTATATCAACAAAAGATCTTAATCCGATCCAAGATAGTTGTAAGTGTCGCCATGTATTGTACCAATAATTATTTTCAATTTAGGGTGGCAAAAGACAACAAAACGCCCCGGAAAAATAACTGCGAACCAAATGCCACCGCACGGACGTACCGTTTGTCTCCTTCCTTATATTTTCTCCGAGCACGGCTCCCACGAGCGCGAGATTTATCGGTCCCACCCCTCGTCCTGTTCGCGTATAATAACACTAAATCCCGCGAGTCCTTCCGATCGTGGGGCCCGAGAAAAATGCCGGGCCACTTGAATTGTGCATTTTTCAACCCTCTCCGAAAAAAAAGACCACGCAGTGCATTTGTTACGACCAACACGTAGGGGGAACACCCACCACCCGCGTAATATTTTCGCGCCGGGTCCGGAGGACGGACGTGAAACCGCAGACGCGCGCGACTCTCGCGAGAGAGGCCCCCCCCATTTATATGTATGTATCTCGGCTTATGTATCGCACACACGCGGGAGGGGCTGCTACTCCCGACGCGTCCGCAGAGAGAAGAGAAATTCAAGACGCCGAGGAGTGGGGGTAATAAACGAGGCCCTCTCGATGAACGAAAGGTCTCGCTGTAATTAATTCCCGCGCGCGTACCCCCTTCCCACCCTTTGCAGTGCGAAATATCGTTGGACGCGATGTATATATACCTCGAGGATGCATCTTTTTTTTTTTTTTCTCTCTCTTTCCCCCGACTTTTGAAAACACGGCCCCAAAGCGCGATCATCAAAGCGACACCGGCATCAAAAAAGAATCGGATTGAATCTCGGAAAAATTGAATCAACCCCCGCTGGGTGACTGCATTCCCAAAGCTTATTTTCCATTCACGACCGGCAAGGACTTTCAGGAGCGATATACCCTCTTACAAACCCACACACGAGACAGTATAGTATGTATATCCCTACGAGAGGTGTCATCGGGTGTACACAAAACAAGTCAATATGCGAATCCAACGGGATCGGAGAAAAGAAGGACATGGGAGGACGACACCCGTGGCGGCGGCGAATATAATTCAGTCGGTATATAGTTATGCAGTACACGCGGTGTATATAATACACAGTCCAGTGTGCAGGGGGTATATAGCATCCACATATATATATATATAAATACAATAATGTAAACCTAGAGAGGAAAAGCCCCCGCAGCGGCGCGCCGGCGCGCTCAAACAGCCAACCGCGGCACAAAGAGCCGGCTCCTCCTTCCGTGCGGTGCCTCGCATCTCTTTCTCCCCCTTTTTTTTTTATTCCCTTTCGCTCCTACGCCCACATTTCGCTCGCTTTCCACGGAAGGGCTCCTCTCGTTGAAACTATATATACGGGGCCACAGGAAGCGGGAGAGGCGACAAAACAAGACCGTCTTTCCGAGAGAACGGAGGATTAGGCCGATCTAAACTACCTGACTGACCAAAAAAAAGGGGGGCAGAGAGGAGCAAGAAAAAAAAAAAAAAAAAAAAAACGTTTACGACCCGGTCTCTCATCTACTCTCGAGTTGGAAATCCTTAAAATAACACGAGCGTGGGCGATCGAGGCTCCCTTTTTTTTTTTAATCCTGCAGTGTCGATAGTTATAGCCAGGGGGGAGCGATTGCGTGTTTTCACAGCCATGCAACAACGATCGGGGGGGAGGGGGGTAAACACACTTACCTAGTGTTTTGACACGGAAAAGCAGTGCGACCCTTTAAAACTCGGGGCGACATTCCACCCGCGCGTATACAGCCAAGCAAGTAAGTACGGAACAAGTGCGCCTATTCCCTCGCTTGTCATCGATGTTTACTCAGCATCTCGGCAACGTACCTATATACGTATATATACGTATGGTGTACGGTATATGGTACAGAGAGGATAAGAAGACATATCTACCTCCGAGTAAGTTATGGGCATACACGCGCGCGTTGTTTGATAAACTGGTTAAGCCGTCGCTCTCCGCGCGGAGGATCATCCTGTTTGCCTTTGCGCCTCTGCTTATATATCGCATAATATGTACCCATCGGCGTACGTGTGTGTACGGGGTCCAGCGCACGCGACGAGAAAAATGGTCCAAGGCGGATGGTCCGCAGGGCAAACACGGCTCGCTCTCTCTCTCGCGCGTGTGTGCTTGAAACCAATAGCGAGACATGCCATACCTGGACGCGGAGTTTGACGGGCCCAGCTTTTTCACCCGGACGGAGAGCTTTTTTTGTAACGAGGAGAACATTCAATCAACGCGACATTTGTCTTTATAAAGTAGGCAAAGCCGTTTTTCGTTATGCAAAAACCGAATTTTCATCCGAAAAAACCAAGTTCACGGCTCATCAGATTCTAACAAAGTGCAATGATCACCGGTACACTCGCTCTCCTTTGTGCCGATTCATACACGTATAAATACCTACATATATATATACCGATGTTAATTTTACAACACATAAAAACACACTCCCAGCTCATATAGATTAGGTTTATATGGGCAATGGTACACGCGCGAGAGCGCCGTCTAATATAAAGTGTCCCATTAGAATATAATATCGTTTATCGCGTAGGTACAAGTATGGGTGTACATGGGTATACGAGTGTATACGAGCGTGTGCGGGCGCGAGCTCGTGTGACTAAGCGACGATAACGACCGGCGGAGAGACAGGTTAGCTGCTTTTTACGCGCACACGTGTACACATGCATACAGGCATATAGGTATATATGATGCTGTAGTGGCTGCTGCTGGGGCGGCCCGTGTGTACCATAGAGTGGCTCTTTGATGCTGATGAGTTTGTTTGGCTTCACTCCTCCAGGATCGAGGAGCGTGTCGGTCGTGCCACACACAAGATATGCATCACACATCGACACCCTTCGTATATATACGAGTGCCCGCGATCGCGAGGAGGACGTGCCGTTTGAGCTTCGCTGCACACTTATGTATAAGTACGAGGAGAGTGTCGAGTTCGGGACCTCTTTTTAACATTGATATTTGATAGTCATTTGGGTGACCTCGCCCGCGCGCGTGTGCAAAACTGATAACGCGCGGCGCGCACACACGAGCTCCTCGACTCTGTTTTTTTTTTTTTTTTCATTTCGTACCATCACGCTTAGTGACGCTCGAATTTCTTCCTACGAAGATGGGCGAGAATACAAAAAAAAACCCCCATCTCGTGCAATGGTGGCTTTGAAAAGTATTGGATTGTTAACGGTTACAAGGTAGAATGATCCCGTACACTGAGCCGATTAGCTATGCGTACACGAAAATACAACGAGGTGCAACATCCTTCCAAACGAGGGGGAAAAGCATACGTATATTGTTCACGAGCGAGCGATGAAAGCCGAAAAACAAATAGGCGGTCTAGGACCCAGATAAAGAGAGTTGCGCCAATATTTGACCAAACCCGAGGCGCTAAAGTTTGCTCTCGGGACAAATTAGCCCGGGACTGCGCGGAAACTGTTTCGACAACAGCAAGAGTATATCGACGGGTCGTTCCCGGATATCATTGACAGTCGGCTTGGTTTTTCGTCGTGCGAAACGAGCCGATGTAAATATACAGTCCAAGTGAGTCATCATCGCGAGCATCCGCGCGGCGTGTTTGGTTGGCCCGTGGTGGTAGCCCCAACTGGGTGGTTCACACGAGGGACCGACGCGTTTTTGGATTCAATAGGCGCTCGAGCGGCGATTAATCACTGAGCTGCGCTGAAAAGTCGCTGTTGTATACGAGCCGCGCGGGAGATGATCAACGAGGTAGCGAGAGGCTCGTAAGGACACCAAGTGACTCATTGTTTTCTATATCCCGAGTAATTCAATGCGATATCCTATCCAGGGGGGGGGGGTAGAATCTACTTTTCGCGATTCACGTAACAAGAGACTTTTCCACTTTTCATCGTGTTTTTCCTACATTGTGCAACTCACGTCACAACTATACAGAAACTTTTGGTTTTTACGGAAAATTGCCATAATCGGCGATCGAGCGTGGTTTTTCATCCAACGGCTACTAAGCGCGATGCTACACTGTGTCTGTGTGTGTATATACGTCAAGACAATCAACGGGGCGATTACGCGAGTCTATTTCCAACGCCGAGATCCTTAGTGTTGCAAAACGGTCGGAGCGTCAGAATAACAGGAATTTCCTTGCACCGTAGAAATTCATAGTCCGTGCGTTCATTGATTCCTGCAGGCATGAATAATGTGACAGGTGCGCACTCAATTCCCTGTTTTATTGAAACTTTGCGTCTATACGATTAAACGCCACGGTGTACAATGTTTTGTTGGGACTGAGATTTTTAATCAGACGGTCAGCTGTTTGCCTGACGCGATGACAGTCGAACAACAATAGTGCGAGCCACCTCGACGCGCCTTATCGGCTTTCCATTATAATTTCATCGACCGATGCGATAACGACAAGTATACCTTTGTTTTTTTTTTTTTTTTTTTTTTTTTTTTTTTCAATCATCGATCGGCTTGAGTTATGACACGATCGTGTATTACGAACATTACGTTCTACGACAAATATTCTGTCATGTTGAAAACATCTTTATTGTCACTGGTGAATACCATATGCAACACGAGCCGCGTAATTGTGACGTCTCGAAAATAGAACGCGATGATCTATGATATTTTTATGTAACCAAACTTTGCTTTTTTTTTTTTTTTAATCCACTGTTTAGCTTTACGCGCGCGAGGTGAGAGAAAAAAAAAGGAAATAAATTATACTCGTGACATTGCTATTTTTCAACAAAACAGAATAATCACCCTTAATTTAAGATGTAAGGAAAAAAACAGGTGTCAAAACACGTATAAACATACTTTTTTTTTTTTTTTTTTTTTTTTTATCCCCCGTCAATCGATGGAGTATCCATGTTTAGACGTGTTTCAACGAACCGAAGCGATGCACGGTAAAGGAAGGTAAAAAAATGACTACTCTGTTTGAGGAAAGCGATTCTTTGACCGTGCACGCGCTTCGGGTGAAAAGTGATCGGAAACAAAAAAAATTCAACAATGTACACACACCGCCTCAGTGTGGCGAGGGCAAAAGCTCCGGCCACCAGAAGCTCGAGGCTCATCTCTCGCCACTCGCCGCACACAGCCCTCCGACGCCGCAGCAGCAGAAGAGCGGCCGATACGTAGCGACGACTCCTCCTTTCGGTCCGGGCCCCACCGGGAGACAGAGAGTGTGAGACTCAGCAGCGACTCAACAGTCGACATTAGGTTCCGTCGGGCAAACGCGGCGGCAGCAGCGCGGCATCACCGGTAGCGTAGTCGGCGCGGGTCCTCCCGGTACCATCGCCCTCGCGAAACGAGATCGGCGCGGGCCGGCGAACCATTCGAAATCCCGCGCGCGCGGGCCCGTCAGCCGTGCCGATTTTTCGTGTCCTGAAATCTCACGGGCGCCGATCGGCTTTCTCCTGCCAACGGTATGGACGCTTTTCACGCACTTTTGGTTAATTCGCCGGGTTACAAAGTCACTGCACTCGGGAAAAGTATCGTTCACGGCCGATCGGTTGAACTTTCAACTCAACATCGAGATACTTCATAAGAGTAATACGAGAGACAGGTAGGAGAGATTGAGAGAGCTTGACCATTCGGCTTGCCGATCTCGAGGTGACTGAGGATCGAGCCTGCGACTCGCTCGCAGTTACTCACTTTCTCGAAGGGGGACTCACTCCTCTCTTCTCTCGGTCGGTCCCACCTCCGCGATCCCTTCCACCACCGCCGGTGCGTCGGCTCTCTCGCTCCGTCCCTCTCCGGTGATGCTGGTCCCCTTGCGGGGCTCCCCTCTTATCCGGGCTACACCCTCGCGCTCGGTACATGTGGTGGGGGGGATGATGCTGCAGGTACCGCCACCGTGGAAAGGACCCCCCGGGACACGCGATTCTCGACGTTATGAGGCACAAGCCGAATAATGGGACACGGCGTTTTTTCCTTAGCACGACTTTATGGGGGATGTTCATTATTTTACACGGGTAGGCCGAGGTGCAAGTGATTGCCGACACTTTACTGCTTTATTTATTTAAAACATCGGTAGGAAGGTGATGGTGAAAATTCGAAATCAGAAGGATGTATTGTTTTGAAACAAAGAAAGAGACGAAAAACAATATACAGCTTTCCTGAATTTATTAATAATTTTTGGTTACAGTCTTCGTATGTTCGGGCTTTATAGATTTTGTTACTGATTTAGTACAGCACGTGTGACTCGAACCGAGCATGAATCCCTACTGCAAATTCGTACCACTGTACCACCCGATCCACACGAATGGACAAATTTACATAATCAAGATACGTAGCCTTGAAAGTAACATGCAAAAGGAAAAGCGTAGGATTGAAAATCACCAAAAAATCTAAACTCGTTACCCTCTCATTCTCGTGCTGCCGTACGAGTGCAGTCAAATTAGCGCCACGTCCTATTATAGTCCACAAGGACAAGTAAAAAAATATCGTTATCCGTTTCCGGTGTGGATTCGAGTATATTCTCCACAAACAGGTGTATCCGCGTCCAGCGGGTGGATCGTTGGACTCGTGAGCTTCGACGTCCTCGTCGGAGTAGATTGTGTTACACGAAGGCGCACAAAGTCCATCAGGAGCATTTGTGTAATGTGTATTACCTCAGAAGGGGAGGGTCGTTGCAGTTGATTAGGCGGGCCAGCCGATGGCTTCGCTCGGCCGATCTTTCGGGTAAATAGACCCTTTAAGTGCTTCAAGTAAGTGGAAGCAACCGGAGAAGCCGAATTTCGTCGAGTTCTTGGATTTTCGACGAAAAAAACAACAACATTGAACAAAAACAACCGAAACAAGATTAAGTACAGCTAGGTACACACGTCACTTGATTGATAACGACGAAATCGGTACGCTCGATCGGTCAGATAGCTATCGCTACACGAGCATGAGTCACCGGCAATATATAACGATGATTCTCGTGTTACGTAGAATGTGTATTATGTATGTTTCTTACGTACAGTGGCGGTCCAATGGTGCCCACACCACCCCCTCGGGCCGCTATCGTACTACCTCTTAACGTATACATTAATATAACGAAACTACCAGCGTAGCCCATCTATGTATCCGGTCCGCGATATGACCTTCCGCACTTTTAGGACTTTTACTGAGTAGGGATACAGAGCAAGGTATAACTTAATATTTGAAAAGTAACGAATTGGTTGAACATTTTTCTACACTGTCGAGTGAAATGACAAATTTCTTAATAACCATGGAGTGGAGTTTACAGTAGGGGTCGAGATCGTAGATTGCACACAGCACTCGTTACGCTCACGAAACCACATGCCATGGATATAAACACACACACACACACGCGCGCAGGTATGTGTAAATTCGAGATGAAAACAAAATATTTCGTACATCATCCAAACCAAACAGCCGGGCCGCGCCTATCACGCGCGGGTCCTCGAGTTACACGACGGGCCTCCTTTGTCGCGGGCATATACTACCTACTCGCCGTGTTAATATACACACGAACCCCTTTCTTACACCGAGCCGGAGAGTGAGAGCACAGAAGTACCCAAGAGGAGTAAGATAAGACGCATAAAGAAATCGAAGCGTTGCGCCACAGAAAAAGCAAGAGAGAGAGACAGCCTGCCTCCCTTCGGAGTTATTACCGAACACCGAATATTAAACAACTCCGCGAGGGATTCTCAAATTCCACTCGTGTAATATACCCACCGCATACCATACGTATATGTGTATACGCGCACCGTACGAGGGAGGGGGGGAGCTGTAACGCCGCCATCGGAGGCGATAGGCCGATTAAGATAGGACTGCAAGTGCGCGCCGATTTATCGCGCCGACCGGGTGTGATGTCACACTCGCGTTCGTATGTCCCCCTACCACAATTGCACACGCGAGGGCTAAACCTATGGCAAGTAATATCGCACAAAAGACACCAAGCAGCGAAAAGATTACAAGGCGTTCGGCTCGTTTGTTTTCTCGTGACAGAATATTGCGAAACTAGGCCGTTCAACGTTGCGCAAGGGCGGCTTGCACCAAGTTCACGGTCGATTACTGCGATAAATTGCAAAGCGTCACTATACGCGATCGGGTCGTTCGACTTGTACGGCAGTCCACGGGGAATCGGAAGCGCGCGACGACCCTTGGTATTTTATGCCTCCTTGTGCTTGCACGCTCGCGCAGGAGAGGGGAGGGTAATCTTCCCATATAATAAATACATAATGAGTGATAAGGGCTCGATTATTTGCGCGTGACGTGCAGGGCACTGCGCGGGGAAAGAGAGAGTCCCGGAGATACAGGGGGAGAGAAGTGTTGCTCTGCAGGTGGATAGAGTTTCACCCGGGCACTCTCGCTCTCGCTTATAATATGTTAATGTCCGCTGAAATTTGATAGCGAGCTATGTGTTATTCTCTCTCATCCCTCCGGGAGCTCTTTGCCTGTGGGAAGGAGATGGGTTGTTCTTTTTTTTTTTTTTTCCTTTTTTTTTTTTTACCGAGGAGAAAAAAAAAAAGGAAAGAAGCTGCCGCCGACGCTGTAAGGGATTAGTTTGTCGCTGTTACGTTGGAGCGCCTTAATTCTCAACTTGACGCAAGACCGGAGGAACGAGTGAAAAATCACGGTTTACAATGCGTACACAATAAGGGTGTGGGATATTGGATCGATTTGTAAATTTGTTTTTCATTGAATTTTCTGTAACGGCACCAATACCGATCTCACGCCTCTTTTCGCGCGAGGCAGATGAAAACGTCAAAATGAAAAGACCGGCACCCTGTAGCCATAGGTGTATACATAAGCGTAGAATGAAAAAAAAAAAAGGGACTTCACTCCCCTATAGATCTTCACTATGCATAGTCGAAACTCGGGGTAATTTCGAATAATCGAGCTCTAAACGCGTTGGAATTTTCGGTCGTTATGTCCCTTCCAGGATCCTAGAAACTGCACCACCGACCGACATAATAGACAACAACGCGCATAATGCGCCTGTATGTGCATGCACGCCGGGGCTGCGAGACGCGGCTCGCACGCGCGCGTGAAATCGATTGGCCGGCGCGTCAACGAGAGAAGAAGAAGAAGAGAAAAAAAAAAAAAAAAAAGGGCAGGACACACGGCCGAAGCTAAAGGTCGACGGGGGGGCCCCGGCTTCTTTTGACTTCTCGTCGTCCACGACGACTCTGGCGCGCCGTGTTTCCCTCGCCGTCCGTGATTTACCTCCTTTTCGTACGCCGAAACGCCAAAAATTAGATAAGAATCTCCCTCTCTCTTTTCTTTTTTTTTGCTTCTCGATTAGCAAGGGGTTGCACCGCAGCCGGGACATTGTTTTATCGGCACCACGGAGCGACCGATTTATATTTGTAAGCGGATCGACATTCCAAACGGCACGGGTATATACGTATATATGGCGCTAACTTCGATCAAACGTATAAAAGAATATAATATATATATATGTATCCCTCCTATAGAAGGAGAAAAGATAATCAAAGTAACAATAAGAAGCAGCCCTCGAGGCGCTTTTCCGTCCCACTGTTTTCGTTCCCCGCACTTCCTCTGTCCTCCTTCTCTTTGGCCTTGAGTGCCATACACACACAAACACAAGAGAGTAGGTGCGAGGATGGGAACGAGGGAGAGGTGGAAAAGCAAGCCGTCCCGAGGAGGTGTCTCTGCGGACTACCGTATGACAAAGGGCCCCCTCGCTCCTCCCGACACTTTGGAGAAGATCCTTACCTGCCCCCGCAAAGAAACTAGACTCACCGGAGACACTTTTTGTTCTCCGCGTTATATTTGTGTGCATGTGTGTGTATATACGTCCATACCCCGTGCACACGCGGGCAGCCATATCGCGTGTTTGATCTCGGCTGCGGGGCGCAAACAACAAACGCGCCCCTGACCGCATAGCTGCGAGAACTCCGCGTGAGCGCCCCTATACATACATGACGTTACAACTTGGGCGCGCGTGTGTTCGATTCACCTTATTGGGGAAAGCAAAGTTTTAGAAAAGAAGATGAACCTCTGTATGTACACATCTGTGGGAAAAAAAAAAAAAAAAAAAAAACACAGATCTGTCTCTCTCTCTCTGTATTATGAATCGCCTCGGGTCGTTGTGTGAGTCACGCGCTCGAGGGATATACATATTTATCGCGCAACGATTACGACTCGATAGTCGAATTTTTTCGTAAATGCAAGTATTTGATAACGATTGCCGGTGATTCAGAGGCTTATCCGCGATTGTTGACTCGATCGACAGAAATAAACATGCACCGTCGATGGGAATGTTTCGATTTTATTTATAAATTTTTTTTTTTTTGTTTTTCGATCGAGAGAGAGAGAGAAATTAAATCAAAGCGGACTCACCGATTCTTCGCATTCTTCATCGGCGTTATGGTCATCAATGGCCACACTTGTCACCAGCACCAGTAACGGTACTTGAACGACGAGCACTACCGATCAACGGAAAGGAAAGGCCCCCTCTAAAAAAAAGGGGGGAAAAAAAAGGCACGGATATTTTCCTCCCCCAATGGGGCAAAAGTCACGAGCGAGCAGCCGGCCGGGGCTCGCTTGGCTTTTGAATGAACGGGACGCCGCCGCTCGCCGAGAGGAAACTATGAATGAACCCTCCTTCTCTCTCTCCCGCACCTGAAGTCGTATATAGGCATATACACCGTGGAGAGTTTCTACGTGTGCACAGGTGTGTGCGGCGTGTCCGCGCGATCAAACGTATACACGCGGGACAGACGTGGACGGGGGGGCGCCTTGTGGGCGTCCTCTCGGCCGGCAGCCCTCTCCGGCCAATCGCCGCATGTGCGCCCGTGGATGGGTGTTGTACTCGAGAGTGTCCTACGGAGCGTCGCCGAGCCGTGCGAAGGTTCGGCTCTGGTGAACGCGGCTTTGATGCACTCCACCTACATGTATTATACACGTGGTGCCGTTTTCATGGCGCATCGTTGCCCGATTTTTTTATTTCATTCTCTTGAATATCGTATAAATACACCTTGAGGCGAAAATGCTAATCCCGTGGAAATTGAAAGGAGACGAGAAATCGGCAGACCACCCGATGAATCGCCGCTGATGCTTCCACGCCGAATCTCATTAAAACGCGAGCGGTGACCAATTCTCCGTCTAATGTCACATAACTTTTTTTTTTTTTTTTTTTTTTTTTTTTTTTTTCTACCTGCCCAAGTGGAATATAGGCGCACGACTGTGCCGTCAGTTTCTATTAATAGTCGACAGACGCGCGTCGTGTATAGTGTTTCTCTCGTCGGGTGTATAAATCCACGGGATTACCGTAGGTGAGACAATGGAAATCGCTGCACGTGAAAAGTGCGCGTATCCAGCGACAATTAGTCCTTACCTCCTTCGATACCTTAGCAGGATCCATCTTCGAGGGGGATGTATGAAATTAAAGCACAGAGGAAAAACATCTCGCGAAACTATAGTATTACCAGCTGTAAAATACCCTTCTTATCTTCTCCTGAATAGTGCGAAAATGTCCCCTCGTGCCGTATCGACGGCTGTTTAATTTATTCCACTATTTGTCCGTCCACGCCTATTGATCTGATCCCACGGTGACTCATGCAAAACTTTGCCAATGCATGTATATATGTATAGAGTTTCGTATGGGGTTTGTTGCCCATGTGCAATATATATACTCTCTCTTTCTCCCGGCAGATTTTGTACTTTACGAGGATCAAGTGGAATCGTATCGCATTGGCGTAAGGTATACAAATTTATAGCTGGCGCTGTTGTTTCCCCCTTTTTTTTTTCTTTTTCCATATGCACGTTGCATTCCATTTCTCTTCTTGTTGTCTTCGAGCACCAGTTGGCACATACTCAAGTATTAAAATTCCAAGCTACCGACCATTTAGCTGACTTACGATTTTTTCATTGGATAACAAATACATGTCTGTTCACGATTCATCTCAGTATGAATAGTAAATTTTTCTTACCTTTTATCCCGAAAACCATGAAAATCCTGCAACATTACGTACAGAGGAATATTTAATTTAATCACCCAAAGAAAAATTCAATGAGCAAATAACGCGCGATCTGTTAAATGGTACAATCCATTGTTGAGCTCTTATCGACCAATACACATCATGATCAACGCTATATTTAATAGGGAGAAAGCACCGTCAGACGTATACCAGCACTGCTCGTCCACAGCGACGATGATACTATTACGAGGAATTATGCAACGGTACAGATGGTAAAGAAGAGGAGTCACGATTAGCGCTATTTAGAAACGAGCGTGACGTCATTTTACATCCACCGATAAGACTCATGATTACCGATTACGGCTCCACATCGATCGTGGGAGGGTTTACCTTGCACCAAGTGATTCATCCCGAGCAACAAGACAAAACAATACAGCTGACTGATTTGTATGATCTGCTCGCGCGCCGATAATGCGATTATGGAAGCGATGCATCCGAAACGTAATCGTATCATCCACTCGGTGCATGCAAATTGAGAGCTCTGCTTTGACTAAAAACTCACACCTATACAAATGTTGTGCAGCGCATCGGCGTCAAAGTCACACGCCCGCATCATGTAAATGTATACTGGCGCATCACCTGAAAGGCTCTTTGAGAACTTCTCTTCCCCAAAACCCTCGAAAAGCTTCAAACTTTCTCACCACGGGCGATTTGCATACACCCGTGGTATATTTACGCATACGCATAAGCGCCGACTCTCGTGATGCGCGTTTGTACCGAAAAAAAAAAAAAAAAATAAATAAATAAAGTAGAAATAAAAATACACACACACACGTAGGGATAAAGAGGGGTAAAAAAAAGAGAGTGGCCGGGGGAAGGAAATGCGTTCGGGCGGGGGTTTCGGGTGGAATCCGTCGCGTCGGGCCCTCTCAAACGGCTTATCTGATCGCGCGGTCGCATGTACACATACATATATATATATATATATATATATATATATATACACACGGTAACGCGAGCGCCCGCGCTTGTGTATATACCCACGTGTATGTGCGCGCGTGTGTGTGTGTGTGCGCGATCTCGCGTTGTCAAACTCGCTCTATCCCGGGAGCAAATCTTACTCTCCGAAGGCCCCCCCTACGGGGCCTCCCGCGGCGCGACCGACCTATTGTTGCGGCTGCTGTGTGCCGCTGCTTCTTCTTTTCGGCCTCTCTCTCGCACTCTCTCGCGACGTTCTCAGAAAACTATCGGGTCGCTATAACTTATTAATATTTTTTGAGGAAAGTCCCCTCTCCCAACAACCCATGTATATATGTGTGCGACCTCTCTCGCTCTCAACAAGACAAAAAGGAGGAAATAGACAAAAAGATCGAGCTAGCCGTTTTTACCCTGCATCTCCTATTTTTTTTTTTTTTTCACCTCTAACTTCTCGCATTCTTTTTTTTTTCTTTCCTTCTCTTGCTACTTTCTTGGTTTCCTTTCTTTTCCTTTTTTGTCCCTCTTTTTTTTTTTTTTTTTTTTTTTTTTTTCGTACCCCCGTTTGTGAGTGCGTTTCTGGACACTCTCCTCGGCACTTGACTCCTCTTTTCGGGTGAAAACTACATTTTTTTTTTTTTTTAAGGAATTTTCTATACATAAATTAAAAAAGAAGCACCAACGAATCCTTGTTTATCCCCGACAACTGAGCCGCAGTAACAAGAAGTAACTGTCACGTCAACTGTGGGAAATGACATTTCTTCCTTTCTTTCCTTTTTTTTTTTTTTTTTTTTTTTTTTTTTTTTTTTTTTTTTTTTTTTTTAATGAACTGCAGTATCTCCGTCAACGTCGTCCTTTTGCCGGTAGTAACGGGTTTCGGGTGGCAATAAATTTTCGATTAGCAAACGAAAGGACAAATAAAAATCATCAATCACCGGGGCGGGTTAAACCCGATGATTTGTCGGAAGGATCGCTTTTCCGGGCCGCACCAAAGGGGAAAAAATCCTCTCTGTTCTCCCTTCTCACCAGAGTCGGCTCGGTTAGCCATTTTCACGGGTTATTAATCATCGCAGCGTCAACCATCCCAGCAAAAATCAATTTATCGATTCCACAAACTCCTCCTCGTTTTTCCGGTCCCTTGTTTTTACCTTTTTTGCCGTCCCTACCGCAGTAAAGCCAACGGTCCACCCCCTACTTTTCTCAAGGGTCGACGTTGTCGAAGTAATAATATCTCGTGGGAAAACGAGCACTGCTGATTGTACTGCACCTATACATGTTATACACTTACGTAGGTATTGGTAAAGGAAACGAAGTGGAGCATCGGGTATGGAGGTGGACTCGCGCGTCGCAAAGAAAGGAATCGCGCTGCAGCTTCCTCCCCGGGACCGTCTTTCTCTCTCTCTCGAGCGGCGGTCCTCGCTTCCAGGAAGAATTTCTTGCGGCGCGCGTCTGCTTTGAAGTGTCTCTCTCGCTGCTGCTTCTTCTTCTTCTTCTTCTTCTTTGGGGCAGTGCAGTGGTGCGCGGAGGAGTCGGTGACTCTGGTGTGTGCAGCGTCGTCCGCCTCGTTTTCTGGGCGCGAGGGACGGAGAGAAACAACGCGAGCTTCGGTAATGAGGAGTGCGACCGCCGTGGGTCCTCTTGCAAGGTGGCCTCTCTTTCTCCCTCTCGCCGGGGCAGGGATAAACGCTCCCGTACCGATCATATACCTGTGCGGCGATTCGCCGTATGCCACAAGAAGCTGCCGATGCCCCTGTGTCTTACATACTTACGCCGCGCGAGAGGCAATTAAAACGTTCCCTGCACCCGTGAAGTATGTGCTATCCGCTGCCGCCGGAGATGTAGCGAGGAGGGAATTAGGTGATGCTGCTGATTTTTTTTTTTTTTTTTTTTTTTTTTTTTTCAACAGATTATTATGAATTTTAAAAAGTAGGAGTCCATTGCAAATATCAATATCAGGGCGAAAAGTGTAAATATTTTTGGGGTGAAGAACATTTTGAGCGATACGAGGGTGGTCGGGACTCGCGGGATTTGTCTCCGTATAATCTTTAAATTTAAATGTATGTAAAGTCGAAAAAGTTTTTATTTTTTAAATATTATACATCTTACGATTAAACCATTGTTTGACAATTCAACTCGTTTAGGATAAAAAATCAAAGTAATGAATTGTCAAGTTCTTTTTTTTCCTAGACCACATATTTCTAATTATTGTTCATCGAGAAAGAGTTATCTATACGTAAATTTGATTAGTTAAGAATCATTGTATTTATGAATTATTTCACGGGAGTTTGAAAAACCACTTTTTCACATTGTTAAAAATTATTGCGGACTCTTTAATTTCCGTTGATGAAGATAAGTGTAAGAAAACTTGGCTACGGTATTTGTATTCTTGAGAGGTTAAAGGTGCAAATTACTCGATACTCGTTTAACGAGTAAACGATTATATAATGGGAATATATCTTATTGATCTAGTAACAGAATTGCTTTCATTGACCAATAAATTGATGTATTTATTAATTTACACAGTAACTGTACTTCTTTAGACCATAGAAAAGAGCGATTCTCGTGTAAAGAGTGTAAGTCCGTGATGCGCCAAATAAAAGTTGGCCGAGGAGAGGTGAACCCATTCCGAGGACGGTGTCTTGCCTACCTGTACAGATAGTGCTAATTTACTAAAAAGTGTACAGCATCACACGACACACGTCGCCTAATGTACCTGACCCACGTCCACTCGAGCTCACCCGATCTCTTTTTTACCAGCTCTCCTGTGCCATCAGCACGACTCGCGCTGTCGTCGTTGTCTTCGCTAATGAGTGAGGCGTGCATACACACGTATACGTGTACATGATACACCTGGTCCGTTGCTGCCGACACTCATTTGTACTCCAGGGGATATAATACAGGGGCTCTTTTTCTCGTCGTTATATGCATTATATACGCACGGACACGCACACGCGTGCGATGATTGAGATAATGCGCAGGACTTGCGTGATGCACAACAACTATTAAGTATGCCTTGTATGTATATATATAATACATACATGTGCGCGTCACTTGCGATTCATTCGTCGCGTGTTGGTGCCATTCGAGATGTTCATTACGGGCTTGATTTTCCCTCTCTCCGTTTCGCTAATTGTATACGTGATTTTTTTTTTTCTCTCCACAATTTTTTTGTAAAATACTCTTTTCTCAAGTCCGCGTGAAATGACAATTATTACGGATGTTGGAGAATATTCGTACTTGCATATATATATGTATGTACATAATGTACAATCGTGCAATACATCGTTTATCATAATACGCGCAAAACGCGAAAGTTAACAAATTTAATTGCTATGATTTTGGCAAATCAGCCGTTTAGGGTCCTCATTACGGGTCGAGCTGCGAGAAAAAATTCCTTGTCGTTAGCAAGATACAAGTATACCTACTTTTGTCATTATTTCGCACAAACTTGTACAATGTGTACACGTCGGGTTGATTTTTTCCCGGAACACAATATACGAGGTATACGTAGTTTCTCACCGTCGAGCGACACGTATATATTATGTATATATGTACAAGCTGCAGATGTAGTAATAAATCAAACCATCGCTTGTGTCTTTACGGCTCGATTGACGCGACGATAAAACGTCTACTTTACCTCTCATTAGGCACTAATGGAGATATCTCGAAAAAAGTTGGCGTATACGGTTGGGAACGATTTTACATTGCAAAACGCGTCCGTGAAGAGAGACAGTGTGTGCAAACGATGGCAACCGTATACTCGCAAGATCTACTTTGGAAAAGATAAATAGCTTTGATACACCTATACATGTACGCGCACTCATATCCCGGAGGGCGAGAGGGGGGGGGGTTGTACCTGGAAACGACGGAGTATAGGCTACTTATTGTCACCTCTAACGAGAGGTATATATATATATGTGTATGTATGTATAGATGAAGGGGGCAAAAAAGCGAGGCAGGTATTCCGCAGGTGGGAATGCCGTCGCGGGTTGCTTATGAAAGTATCAATTACGCTTCCACGTTTTCAACTCGTTAATCGCCGCGCCGTCCGAGCGCGCGGCCGGAGGTTGTTATTGTATACCTACAACGACGACGACGGCGTTTTGTGCGGCCCAGGAAAAGTATGTCTTTCTCGGGCACGCGGTTCGCAATGACATTTTTTTTTTCACTGGATGGGGCAAATTAAAAATGAAAAGAAAAAAACAAAACAAAACAAATGGGAAAGGAGAAAATGCCGACTATGCTGGCGGACGGTCTATATATATATATTATAGTGTCGGCGTAAACAGCAATTTTGCGCAATGCCTCCAGCGGCGCTGATCTTACTTCCTCCTCTCGGATTAATGATAAACGAGTGTCGGGGGATATTGTTTTATTTCGTGATTTATTGCTGAAAAACGTCGAGCTCTGCTTTTCCATTTTAAATATGTATATATAAAAAAAAAAAAAAAAAAATTCCCAATTATTTTTCCAGCACGCGATAACTTGCGGAAGCCGCGCGCTCGGGTGGTATATATATGTAATATGTCGCAAGTCTGACAGCGTGAATTATTATTATTCGCCTCGTAAATTAAAATAAGTTTCAAACACAATGCGATAGAGAAGGAATTTAACGGTGCATCGATAAATTTTCTCGAATAATTTTCGTGCAAACAATTAAAAACAGCCACGGAGGCGCCAACGGGCACACATGTATGTGAGGGTAACTTCTTGAATGAACGACGCAGAGTCGCGAGAGAGTTGGTCTATATCGGAGTGCCCTCTCTGTTGGCGTTGTCTCGAAATCCATCTATGGCTCGTCGATTTGACGTATATATACGTGTGACGTCAGCCAACGAAACCTTCCGTCACCTTCTCGCCGTTCATTTGTATATCCCCCATCAGTGAGAGGCGCCTGCAGTGCCAGCTCTTTCTCTTATCTTTTTTTTTTTTTTTTTTTTTTGCATTATTACGTCTACTCCGTACGTGTTCACTCCCCCGGCTGAACTGCAGACCAATGTCCCATTGTTCGCGGAGCTCCAGACGCCAGCCAAGTGCGAGTCATTCGCGACACTGCTAGATTACATTATATAGTTATTGGGACACGAGACGCGGTGGAGGCCGTTTCACTTGTAAAAGTGACACTGTCACCGTGGTCGTGTAGGGACCACATGTTTATATACATGTATATATATATATACGTCTGTCGCTGTCACGAACGAGTAGGAGGGTCGTCGGGAGTGCACCTTGTTGCGCTACGGAGGACTAAATGACATACGTGCATACTGAAGATCTCACGGGTCCCATGTGCTTGACAATTAACTTTTCGTTTTGAACACTGGTTTTTCGACGAACAAAAAATTACAGTGGTATGCATTTTTTTTTTTTTTTTTTTTTCAATCTATAGAGAGGACAGTGGGCAAGAAAGAAAGAAAGTCGAGAAAACAGGTTTCGCGGAAAAAAAGATACAGTTACGGAGACAATGGTGCGTCCTACCGATACGACGATTCAAATCGTATCGGTAAAAGCGCAGCAGCATTGGAGGTTCCGAAGCTTTTATTCCTGCGAGCATATATTTAGTACTGCAGGGTAACGTCCATCCAAACGACTGCTGTATTTTCGACGTAAAAAAAGATCGCGATGATGGTGACGAGGACTAATAAACAAGAGAGAATTTTTATTCTTCGTCATTTTGTTTTATTATCTTTTATTCCATTCTTACTAATATTAAATGGTAGGTCGAAGTTGAATGATTACAGGTGTATAGTTATTTTTATCTGCATGCTTATAGGGACGATTATTTTGCGAATTTTGAAACACGTTAAATAGACAACATTCTTTTCTTTAATAAAATGCATTTTTTTATTGATTGTTATTTACAATAAGATTAGAAAAAAATTTTTTGTCTCAACTATTTGTCTTTTAAATTCTAATTATTACACATTATTGAAATTAATTTAGCACTGCGTTATAAGTGTGAAATGACATAAAAGTTTTTAGCATCAATTGAGCATCAGACTTTTGGCAAACCGTCATACTTTGTAAACAATTGTGAAAGCATCCGTGCCAAAGCCTGGATGAGCAGAATTTCTTACCGTCGCGATTTCTAAACGCCAGAAAAAAAAAAACAAATGATTCACAAAACGGAATAATTCCTCAAATTGACTTTATATACGAATATAAGAAAGGAGCGAATCGCAGGAGTACACGTACGTCCAAACACAATACACGCGTATATATATACAGGTGTACGGCGCCAGCAGGGCTTCCCTATTTTACTTTTACATCAACGACATATATATAAATTCCGCAATCCCGTCTGCCTTCCTTCCTCTCCGGCGACTCTCAAACGGATTCCTCTCCACCCACTGCGTCTCGTATTATTTTAGCGCGGCGCTGCACAAATTCAGCTTCGCGACAAATTGTATGAGGCATAACGTGTATACACACACATATATATGTATGTATCATTATGTACGTAGGCTCGTAGGTGTCTCCTAGCGCCTATCTATTTCTAGCTGTTGACACAACACCCGCCAACAACCGATTTATCCTCGCGGAGAACGAGATCGGTCCCCACTTTCACTGGAGTCTTTGCAGGTCCTTTTTATTTTTTTTTGTAAACGCGTGTATGATATTTGCGTGGATGGACGAGCAAATGAAGAAGGACGAAATTCATTCTTACCAAAGCGAGCCAATTCGAGCGAGGCACACGAGCAAAAGTGCAACTGTATAACACGTTAGCTTCCGATTTTGGCGCGATCGTAAAGTATATACACACGTAACAAGCGGCTAATGTGGGCGCGAAAGTTTCGGATACCGGAAAAACAGCTCGACGCACGGTCAGGATCCCTGGCTGCCATATACCCACATATACACTTCTTTCGGTTGTGCAATCGCTACATTAGAGAAAGTTATTTGTAGCAACACGTGCTCTCGGACATCGGTTTCCTTTTCTTTTCCTTTTTTCAGTGAAAGAAGTATATAACACAATAAGCGTCGGACCGAGAGGATATTTTCCATTAGCGCAAGGTAACACAACAGCTCATCTGGGTCATCGGCAGTGGTCATGATGTTTTAATCATGTCGAAAGTACATAAATCACGGGGCACTGATGTCACGCGGATTTCATTAGCCACGAGTTTTGCTCGTAAGCATCTAAAAATAAACTTTTCGCCACCACCGGTCGGGTCTCCTCGTCTTAGATGTATATATACGTATACGCGAATGAACTCTGTCGACCGTACGGGTGTGATGTCACGGATTTCCGTTTGAGTCTATACTCTGCCTCTCACCTGTCCCACCTATATACGAACGAGCGCGGATCGCATCATCGCACTTTTTATTGTTTATTTACACAATAACCCACTTAAAAGACAAACGCGACGACGACACCCGACACTCCGCCCGATCCTCGTGTATTAATTTCGCGCTAAAGCCCTCAAATCTCCTTCCCCAATAGGGATTCGGACACTCGATATATCGTGTTGAACATGATTCACCAAGTTCCAAAAGGCTTTGGAGCGCAAAAAATAAAAAATTGTCTGAAATTTATGTACACGAGACAGAACAAAGAAAAAGAAAGAAAAGTGTCACGAATTATATCACTCGCGAAGGGACTAATGCTCGCTCACCACCTCTGCTATAAAAATAGAATTGAACATCTCGAGTGAGTCACGTTAGGTGTTTAAAACGAGATTTCCGTAAACATTCCACTTAGTATGATAATCGAGGCACAGCTGACGAAATTTCATAGGCTCGAATGGTGTAAGAGAGGAAAAAAAAAAAAAAGAGAAATCGCGCACCTCCGAAAAACAAAGAGAGAAAAGAGCCTTTGAATTCCGGAGTTGCGTGGAAAAAAGGAAAAATTGGAAGGAGAAACGGTAACGCGCGAGAGAGCGTTTATTAGCCTCGTAAAAGAGATTAGAGCGAAATTCGTCGTTCATCCGACAACCGGATACACGCGCCGAGTCGCTAATTTATTTAACACACTCTTTACGCGTGTAATGTGTAATTACCTCCCTCGTAAAAATGTTCGGCAAGATTGAATGGACCCGAATCTGTGTGCACTTGGCACACCTCGCGCGCGTGTCATTGCTGCCTCGTAAAATCCACCACAAGCGCACTGATGCTGCTTGATTACCTCAACGCGCGCGCGAGCTCTGTACGTATGCTTTTTCGCTTCCTCCGATTCGAGGCTCGATAATCTCCGCCGTATACTCAACGCTTCGGACTTAATTAGCGAGATGATAAATTTTTAGCGACATTTCACGTATATGTGTATATATGCGTGGTAGGTATACGCCGAGAGGTTTATTAGCACGTGATTATTCGGTCACACGTGAATTATAAAATCACCGCGTTAACAGGATATTTGGTGTGTGATGTACAACCATCGTAATTCATGGGCAAGGATGCTACGATCGATACCGATGTTTGACGCACACCTATTTTCGTACCATTGATTCACCATGAAAACCGGAAAGACAACCCTACATCCGTCTCTTTTTTACCTCGAAAACTGCAAAAAGGCACGGGTTGCATCAGCCGCATGTACGCAAGACGTCGCTCCATTCGTGAATTTTCACAAACGATCTCTGGTTCGTTTGCATCTGCACGAGCAAAACGTACATGCGACTCCCTTCCGCTTCGCTTCTTCTCCACGCGTCGGGCAGCAGGACGAAAAATCCCGTGTGTTTTTATTTCTCTTCTCAAGATTCAATTAAATTAATTTTTCGCGAGCGCGCGCGCATTGGCATGTGTCACGGGGTGTAGGTATACACGGGCGCGCGCCCACGTGAAATTCGCGAGTGACTCGTCGGCTCGAATCATATCAGTCGAGCGGCCGCTGACGAGAGAGACATGGCAGTTTCGCACTTGTGCCGCTTGCACTCAAGTATGGGTACAACTTGTACATCCGGGTGTAAACGCGTGGATTTTCATGGTCGATGAGGAGTCCATTTACGGGCGCTGTATGGTCGCGATCGCACGCGCCTCGGAAAATTTTATTCCGCCCGTAAATAAAACGTTTTATATATTTGGTAATCGCCCCGAGGGAGGGGTGCCTCTGCAATTGGTTTGTTATTGTTTGGAAAGCGCGTATTTACCAATCGTCTCCACGCGGTAAAGCGAGGAAAAAAAAGAGATCGTCTCGTTAGCAAAATATACGCTCATTTTCTAAGAGGAGCGCGTGGCGTGTCATGCAACATGGCATTATACACATTATGTGTCGAGCGTGTTTTGTTTACAAATGGTAATTGATGGTGCAATTAGCGGTTATTTGTCAAACCGAGCTGTCAATTTCACGGGAGGGGGTACGAAAGTGAGCCAATCAAGCGTACAATATAACATGTCTCTCTCTGTGCAGGTGTGGCGTGATGCGCGAAATTAAAGAGTAAAAAAGAAGGAGTCGCGTGTGATGTCTTTCCGACGTTACGGTGAGTTTCTCCGGTTTGGATCTCTCCTATCCTCGGGCCGCGGGTGTTGCGCTCTCAAACATGCATCCGAATCGTCATTTGCATTCGGTTGGGTGTACATGACCGACCGGTTCGAGAGGAGCCTCGTTGGAAGGTGTACCCGTGTAGAAAGTCTCGGCAATGAGAAAAAGATGAAGCGAGCAGCCCGGGTCATCGTCATATTTTCCCAAATGCATTATGATAATTGTGAAATAATGAATTTAAAATTTGGCCCAAATGATACTCACGATGGCTCGGGGGGCCAAATTACCCCTCCCCCTTTGTTCCCTTTTCTCGCCTCGTTCTTCTCCTCTCAGTCTCGTGTCTATATGGTTGTGCACGCACGCAGGGGTATATATGCTCAGGACCTTCCACGCCTGCCCTCTCGCATCCATCTCCTCCTCCTGGTGTCCTCCTTCGCGATGCGCATTTGAAAATGTTACAGGTACTTATCATTAGAATCGAATTGAGTCATACGACGCGGTATACCGATTTATACCGATCCCGTATGTTGCCACTGTTATACCTCGATTACTTTTATTTTATTGTAGGCTGGTACATCAGTTGTAATTTTGGAGGCTATAATGCTGGAATACTCTCGAGAGGTGCGGAACTTCAATCTCGAACGCTTGGAAGGAAGTGCGAGTGAAATTTCAACGCGTCGTCGTCACGCCCTTGCTGCGGGTGCTTTTTTTCTGCAATCGCCCACGAGGTGCGTGTGATCTTAAAATATTAAAAACTTTAGCTACATTTTTTGCTCTATCGAAATATTGGTACTTGAAAGTTTTTTTTTACTCATCATTATCATTGTAACATTGTATTCTAAAGAAACAATTTTCGAAAGCTTTAACAAATTGTAATAGCCTTTATTCGTAGCGTTTGCGAACGAAAACTTTGTTCAATCAAATTATTGGATATTCATTCCATTCCGTACCCATAGAAAAAACTTGATGAATTAGGATTTACGGCAACAGAAAATCTTTTTAATATCACCTATACCCCGCAACATGACAAAATATTTATTTCAAAAAAGAATCCTCTATTTTGACCATCAAATTAAATCACATCATCTAATCTCATAATCTATTCACAGGACTGTTCCTTGCAAGGCGCTATGCTCTGCAGGTTGCATAGGCCCATCAACAGAGGCGAACATCAGTATATATACGCGAGCAGTCTCCCGTCAAGCCTCTTTCGGGCTGATGTATACTTGTAGGTACATTACAGGCCAATCTCACTCTCTTTCTCTGTACATATATATATACACCTTCGCTCTCTTTTGCTCTCGTCTCTCGGACGTACAAAGGCACACGCGTGTGGGTTGCTCGCGGTAATTACATAGGACGCCTCGCGTTGCTCGGGACCCGCGCCTCCCACTTGAACACACTCGCGTGGTATTAAATATTAATGCCGATTATTTGAATAAACCGCGGGGCCCGAGAGTACAGCTATATAGCTTTAGGGACAGCGCCGGCAAAATCTCCTTTCGCCACGGTCCCGAGATCAAGACAATAAACGAGGGAGGGGGTTCGCGGGACGAAATTATCACGTTGCGAATCTACTAACGAGGCGTGGATCTCTCCCTTACCAGAATTATCGTAGTGTTTTAATTTTTTTCTGGGCTGCTGAAGAATCTAAGCCATTATACTACTATCAAATGTACGCGTATAACGAGGGTGACGTATACTTACAGTGCAATGATTTGTCAACCAGTTATACAACGCGTATACGCAGGTTTGACGAGTCAATTTGGGATCTCGTTACGCTGGCTCGAGCCGCTTTCCGCAATTAGACTGACGCTTCGGTACGTGTGTATACACACGCTTAGCGATAAAAAGTCATTAATTTGCCGAAATGCCCCTTTTCAACGGGACCAATTAGCCGATCTCGTTGCGCAAAGAAATTCCCTCCCCAGCGATTATTCATACAGAGGCCGCAAGATGCGCGGTATATAGGAGCGCAAGTTCATTTACTCTGCTATCGGGGGTGATCGTATATACCGAGCTGACGGCGAGAGAGAGAGCAACCGGTCGTCCCGAGCGATAATAGTTGTCGACTTCTCTGCTCATAATGGCACGGCCAGACAATGGGAGCCCGAGAAATCGCTCCCTCCGAATCTGATGCGCTCTGCAGGACTTCCGTTTGCCTTTCCCCCCTGTACCGTAAATCGTTTCGACTCCGCGGTGAGTTTTCCTTCTCGTCACGTGTACGGTACAGCGATCGGGGAGTCAGCCTAAGTGATATCTTAACAATATTAATAACACGGCTTTTTCCCTCGCGCGGTACAATATCTCATCCACGTGCAGAACAATCCCACACGGGAGGCCGAGTCCCATCACGGAACACAATTAGTCATAATATTACGATCGGGTGCATTAAGATTCTTGCGCTATCTCTTTTGTATATGTGTATGTCTATCCGTTGCGCAACGGCGCGTCCGATCCACCCACCTGAGCGCGGGTAATGTATAATAGCGTTGCCTCGGGGCGTCGAAAAGGTTTTTTCTCCCGACCGGTCGCCCGTGACTCACACGCGCTTAATCAGCATCTCACGTGCTTCTATACCTCCAGTTGGATTGAGTGTGTTGATGGTTGAGGCTTCCTGTACTGATTTCGGGGGTCAAAAATCGGCGTCATGCGGATCGTGGTCTCTTATGCAAATAAGCGATGACTCGCGCGACACCGTTCCTCCGCGCGACCTTCAACTTTGGATTATTACCTTTCCGGGAGGCTACTCGCGGGCCCGGCTCTAAGCGGAGGTATACCGTCATCGATAGCAGCTGTTGAGGCGCGCGAACAATATTGGCTCTTCTAATCAAAAACCGAGAGCAATGAATAAACAATCCGACGACGCAATCTCGAATCGATTTGTATTGTACAGTGCGCTAATGCATGTATGTATATACGTGTATTTTTATTATCGCCCGTGCATCCTTGGCCTCGTTGCGCGCCTTTTGTCTCTCGATGGTTAATGCGACGATGCGCATAATTTTTCAGACCCGCCGCATGGGAGGAGTAGCCTGCAGATTTATTTATTTTTTTTTTTGAAGGAGAAGAAGAAACCCATCAATCTTTTCGCGCGCAGCGATACTTTTGTCAGTCGTAATCGCTAATTGAAAAGCACCGCGGGAACGTGAGGCCGTTTCCAACGCCGATGGAGTAAATCACGTTTTGATGCGTAATCGATTTTTAACAACTTATTTTCCCGAGCCGCAAACCCCGTTGGCTATCAATTATGACTCCTCGAACGGAGTCTGGTACTCCGAGTTTGAGGATACACAAGAGTGAGTTTGTGGGGAAAAAAATAAAGGTTCGAATGGATGATCCCGCGCACGTGGGATGATGTTGGGAATGTGCGATTTACGTAAAAATGCGCGTCTTATCGGACGATTCGAGGGCCCTACACGACATAAAGTAGCGACTTTGTGTAAGCGAAGATACCCGGGCGTGTTTTTGGTGCGATATGATATTTTTTTTTTTTTTTTTTTTTTTTGTATAAAAAAAAGACAACTGTACTTTGTGACTTCCGATGCTGATTCAACCGCCAGCGAATACATAAGTGTGTATATGTAGCAGTAAGAGTAATACTTGGGTGAAAGAAAAAGAAAAATTGTGACATGAAATTTTGACGTCGGCCGGTATACAAATGTCCAATCGCCCACGTGTGAGTATTGTTCGAGAGACGCATGGCCGAGGTATCACGTCAAAGTGCAGATAAGACTGCTTTGTAAAACGTAACGTACGATCGAGTCGTTATTTAATAAATTTCTAATAACGCCGATACGGATCAAAATACCTACTCCACAATAAATGTATGCTTGTAATGAAATGTATGACTCTTACGTTACATACCTGCGAGTTTACGAAAATATGGGAAACTCATGTAAAATCGTGCGGGTAAATTGGACGCAACGAAAATCATGACATTAGGAAAACTATGGATAATCACGGCAATCTCACGGTACATGAGATAAAGAAACGCACTCCTCGCCCGAGCAAATAATACCTATCGAGACTGCACATGTGGCGGCGTTGCGCACAGCTATGCAGTTACAACTATGGTTGGTGCTCCGCTTGAGCAACGATTGCAGCAAACCCTTGGAGCGTGCAATTTTCCAAAATCATTGTAACACGTGTGCATTTATTTTACACATATATATGTATCATTGTACACGTTTTTGCGGTGTGGTTCATCGGCGCAAGGCCCATCGGAGCCCAAACGAAGGTCCCTCGAGGGAGGGGGTCTGCGCGCCCGGTGCGATTATTAAATTTGCATGGCGCAATTTATACGGCGGGAGAGAGTGGCTCTCGATCACGATAGCATTGTGTCCCGATACGTGGCTCGTGCGCGCGGAGAACAAGAAAAACAAACAACGCAGGACCCGCGTGTGCCGCTCGTAATTCATTTCGTAGTTTTTTTTTTTTTTTTTTTTTTTCAATTTCGTAATCGCGTGCACTTTTTTTCCGCACAGCCTCTCTCCCTTTCTTCCGCCCACGCGATTTTCGTCCTGCGAACAAATAAGAAAAGGGTTTGAGAACAGGTTAAAACGATCACGTTATAAAAAAAAAAGTAGCTAAGCTCGAACTTTCTATCGTCGCTCTCTTTATCTCGGAGAGCTCGTTTGTTCCACGCCAAAAACGCGTACATGTGCTTCCCCGCAAAGGTCCGAAATACATTTAAGTATAAAAATACAAGATAAGCATCATCGTAATGCACATATAACGTGATGGGTATACACTCACAGGGGGGGGGAGGGTAGATATACCTGTAAAAAAATACTCTCCACGCCAAGGTAGAGGAGGAGGTAATAATATTTTCCGCGGCGCGTGCGACTATACATAACATGCACGGGTCGCGTAAGGGCTCGGGGATTCAAAGTCACGATAACATCATAATCTCGGGAGGCGATCAAGGGGGGGGCAGCAGCGAGGAGAGAGGAGGATGCGTGTGTACGAATTACTCGAGAATTACGAGCAAAGAACCGAAACGAGCTAGCGGAGGGAGACCTCGGCTCACACGCTGGCGCGCGAGACTTATAAAATACACACTCCGAGGCTGTACCCCTTGGAAGTGTATGGGCACGTGACGCATACGCAAATAGCGCTGGTGATGGTGGTGGTGGTGCCATAATCGGCGCTCGCTCGAGCCCTCGGGCGGCGGTACGGTAATAATTCACCTGCTCCTACACGCAGCCGTGGTGATGCTCGTGTACACCCGCGGGCCATCTATGCCGTAATACGAGGAGTGAGGGGTATCGCTGAGCTAATTATTTTATCATTGTAACCGAGTCTCTGGCCGCTGATCTGTATACTTATACGGCAATTATTGGACCTCTACCCGATCGTTTTTTTTTCGATCCGATGACAAGAGCATCATTGTTGTGAGCTCCTTGAAAAAGAGTCACAAAAATGGTAACGTGCACGTTAGCTGGGAAATTTGGAAAAAACAAAGGGACGGTCGAAGAGTCGTGTCAACGCACCGCGATTAATCACGTCGGAGGGGCCATTTTTCCCGCTGCGCTGCGTTTTTTGTTGAATCACGAGCCATTTAGCCGTGACACACGCTCGCGCCTCCCCCGCACGTGTATACACGTGGACGCGACGAGAACGGAGAGACGAAAAAAAGAGAAAAAGAGAGAGAGAGAAGAAAATCCGTAACCGAGTCGGTTTTAAGGAGCCAGAGAACCGCTCGCTGAAAAATTACGGCTTCGATCCGCGATACGGCAATAAAGTCGCGGTGGCGGTATATTCGCACACGTATATAATATATGCACACACGTCCACCAGAAATCCGGATCGAGCTCGCGTTCATGCACATACATTATACGTATATCGGGCGAACGACCCGGGGACTGCTCTTCCTCCTCTTGTGTCGTATACCTGCAGTCATTAGTCGTCGTGGTGGTGGTGCGCACGCCCTCGTTGTTGCACCGTCGCCAACTGACGCGAGGAGCAAAAGTGTGTGTTTGCACATACGTCCTGTAGGGCCCTCAGCACAATGGGGCCGGTCTTCCGGCGCCGCCTGCAAAAATTAGCGAAGGGGGAAGAAAAAAAAAAAAAAAAAAAAAAAAAAAAAAACAAGATGAGCAGGAAGGGCCAAGCAAAACACGTCGATCTCTTTCATCTCTCGAGCTAAATGTGTAAAAAGTGCCCATTACCATTGAGCCCTTTATACTCGGGTTGGGGCAAAAAAACAAATCGACTCGACACGCGGGGAGAAAAAAAACAGGAAGAGGATAAAAGGTCGCATCGGTGAAAGTGCAGCAGTAGTTGACCAAAGGGGGCCCATGATGACGAGAGAGAGTGCATTGTGTTGCATTTGCAGGGTGCATGGATTGTCTTTCTTTGGGGAGTTGCGGAATCATCGTGACCCACGACGAAAAAGGTGAGGAGAGGGCGGCTCCTCCTCGTTCCGGTACGTCTCGGGCCTTTACGGACGCGGATCACGAGCGGACGGTCACAGCCCGCAAGGAGCGTAGTACCTATATATACGTGGGATGATTTATATGTGCACGGCTATCGCGAATCTTTCGCAGCGGGACTCTCGCGTGTGTGTACATACGCGGATACGTGGGACACTGTGGGCCTGAAGTCACAAAGGGTAACTCGAATTCGAGTCGTTTGAAGAAGAAAAAAATACGTGACTCAATTTCTTGTGATATTGTTGCAATGAATAATAATTTAAGACGCGATGTTGTTAATCGAGGGTGTACACCGGCTTGCCTTGGTTGCACCTTCCCATTTTACACCTTGCAAACGGAACCTTTTCTTTTTTTTCCCCGCAAATATCAACGTGTGGCGTTAAAATAAATATCAGGTTAATCGTTTTGTCGAGAAAAAAGTATGAATTAGCGATTATAATTTTCGGTCACGTTATATTGAGCGACTCGAATTAATGACTAATTTGGACTTTTTTTTTTTTTTTAGCATGCCACACGTGCTCTGCGCTAATGATTATCAATTGAGTCTGAGTATCACTACACATGCGTAAGTTACATAAATTCCACTAATTTTCTTTGTTGAATTGATGAAAGTTAATAACTTTCGTCTACGTGTCAGAGTACTAAACTCTTTTTATATCAAGAAAGTGCGTTAAAGGAGAACTGGACTCACTGAAAAATAATGAAGGAATCTAATGGAATTTTATTAACAATATGAAGTTGTTCAATATGGTAGGATTTATCACTTTCCACAATTCATTTGGAATGCGTAAGTATCATCCGTTTTTACAAATAGGATACTACAATTGTGATATGAATTTAACGTCATGCCTTTGATCAAGAAAATAAATTTTTCTCGTTATTGTAAGCCAAGTAATAGTTTTTGTAATTGATGTAATCTTTCCGCCTTAGCAAATATTACAGGACTTTTGGAGGTTCCATAGTATTGTACTGATTGGACAGGTATCGGCTGCAAAAAACGTTTTCCCTGCAAAGAGCGCAACTATCGGATAATTGTCTTGAATAAATACCGAATTGAGAAAAAGTGGAAAAACTTTTTGTGTTGCACCTTAAAACGACAGCAAATTCTGGTAGTTTTGCCTCTTTTTGTACATTTACATGCTCAGGCGGAACATTATCAGCTCAACCAATAGAGAAATACATAGATGTAAGTATGATATCGGGATATAATGAAAAGCTACATTAAGACCGTCGCGACGCTTTCCTATCTCTCATGGCATCAAGGCACAAAGTCCCGACAAACAGACAAACAATTTTTAAGTAATTAACGAGTGTCGCTGCCTCCCTTCCTCGAACCCAAACTCACCGATTCCTCCCGACTTGAACACCTACGGCTACCTCGTGATAAGATAAAAATTTTAGCCTCGGCAGTACCTCTGTAATATTCATCGTTATTGGTCTACCTTTAAAATGTAAAGACAATAATTATATTAATTTTTTATTGCTTGCAAAACAATGTTCTTTATTAGCTAAACTTTACGTACCTACGTCTTGTACAAAGTAATTGATTATTCGACAATTGCAAAGTCTATGATTGAGCGAGCGTTGACTTGACTTATTTTTTTGGAAATTTGTCAAGCGAAGCAATTACCGTCACTAAAAATATAATCACACGTTCAGTTGAACGCGTTAACCATAAAGTATTGTTTCAACGAATGTCATTAAGAACAAACAAGTGCACGCCTTTATTATCTTGTCCCATGACTTTTGTGGGTCCTAAAATACGGTATGGAGAGTAGTATAACGCCTACGACTATACGATTCACATCTTAAACAACTATACCGTAGCCATGTTCGACTTTGACCTCACGTAAGTTTTCGAGTTGCATTTTTTACTAAATTTTAGGACAAAATAAATAATAATAGGTTTATCAAGAGAAGGGCATTTTTTAAATGCTTTTAAAAATTATTAAAAAGTTTATTTATTCGTGGTTTGTGGACATGAAATTGTCTTGATTATAAAACATCGTTTTTTTCCCCCCCAAAAAATGTCACAAGAAGAGTACATTTGCAATTATACAATAGCAGTTGAATAAGCAATGCATATCTCCTGGAAAGTAGGAAAATTCAATAGATCCAGGATATAAAAAGGTTTCGGCTGATGTGATGATAAAAATAATAATGTTATGCTCCTTTGACAATTCTTGCATTATCTTACTGTCTTAAAATGTTTCACCAATGACGGCCCGTATTTCTTTAATCTATACTTATCCGAAAAATGTACGATTTTAAAATGAAATTCTTCTCTTTCGGACCAAACGACCGATTGATCCCATCTTTTCTCACTAGATAAACCATTTTTATGTCGCAAAGTCAAATGAACTATAACCCTTTTTATCACGGATCTAAATTTTGTCTCCAAGTATCCATAACTAAAATGTTGTCATTGATCTCACTTGTTAAACAGTGATTACAGGATATGCTGGATATTGGGTACCATAGTTATGGCTTTGCTGATAATATTCGGCAACTCCATGACATTATTGACCTTGTGGCTCAATCGTAAAAAGTTCAGCGTAACCTCCAACCACCTAATCCTCAGTCTCACCATCTCAGACTTGCTCGTGGCTCCTGCGGTAATTTATAATCTGATCTTGCTCTTCAATCCAGAGCTCGACAACAAGTTCTCGTGCGTACTTAGGTGAGTATAAGAAAATGACGTTACACCGACTTTTCATTGCTTAATTTTTTTACGCGCTTTCTCGCTTGTACAGGTACGTATTCCTATCAATGGTCTACACTTCGGGGTACTACAACATAGTGGCAATAGCCATAGACCGGTACATTTCGATCATTTATCCACTCCAGTATCCAGCAATCGTGACCAAAAAGTTGATCTACACAGGGATATCCGTCATTTGGAGCGCATCTTTCCTCATATCCACGGTACCTCTCTACTGGAACGCTTACACGCCTATGGGTGGCTGTAAATTGTCCACGATCGTTCCTAGGTACAAGATCGTACAGTTTATATCTTAAATGTAAAAAATACGTAAATCCATCGCCTATGTATCACGCCATTGTTTGATTTTGTAGGGTCTACGTAATGGCGATTGTGATACCTAATTTGGTGGCAGTGTGGCTGGGTATTTCGATTCTTTACTGGCGAATTTGGAGAGAAGCCAGGTCGTTCACGAAAAGACTGAGTATACGGTCCAGAGGAAATGGTCAGGTGTGCAACGTCACCAACAGGAAGAGTAATCAGGTATGCATATTATATACACGATCACCATTTTTCAAGTATATATACATCTAATTGTTGTAATCAAATCGTTGGTTCGTCCAGATGGTGCTTGCAATCTTGGGCTGTTTCTCTTTCTGCTGTTTGCCGGTGATGGTCAGTTTATTCTTGTACGTGTTCCAACAAACCTCTACGTCTAGCGACATCGCGTTTTGCGCGTCGTACTGGATAGCGATGTGCAGCAGCTGCGCCAACCCGTTCATCTATGCGTGGAAAAAGCCAACTTATCGCAAAGTTTACATGAAATTGAAGAAGCTGTTTCGCAGAGCTCACGATGCGACGTCCAAGAATGATATTGAGAAACAGGTGGGGCCGCCGAAAAATGTGGCCGAGGGCCAGGTATTTAACAAATTAAGGACGATATCCGCTGTTGTCGAACAAGAGGCTTTCCGACAGGGCAGATATAACGTTTTAAAAACTTGATGAACATTTCATTTTGTTGATAGTAGATAAGAGATTTTTATATATAATTATTCATTCATTACTCAATCTAGATATTCTAGATGTAGTGTTATGAAGTGTATATAGGTACGCCTGTAGGTACAGATGCTCGTGGTGTCAAACAAACGTACTGTTAGCCTTGTATTTTTATAATTTTAAATAAAAAATAGAATTGAGTCGATCTCATTTCTAATGTACATAAAAATAGCAATTAGTTGTAGTTGAGAGCCCGTACTATTGTACATAGGGTTTTGCTGCTCTGCGAATTATTAAATAGTTCGTTTTATGTACAATGTATGAATTTTTAATAAAAATTTTTCAAAAATTTCCTGTTTTCAAATAAGCCTTGTTCCGAATAGTCTTTTTCCAAATGTATTTTTTGTTAAATGCATTATTCCTTCCCAACAGCGATAATGCACGTATTAGTGGAGTCTATAATAATTATTACAGGTATTCTATCAATACGAATACAAGCTTGAAAGCCTGTACGGCTGTTAGAATTTAACGTACATCTTAATAACCTGATATTGAAGTTACATTCGAACAAAATGCTCCAAAATTTTTTTTTTATAATTCCTCATAAAAAATTTAATAGGTGCACTGATAATGCTAATTGGTAAACTGTAGAAGCTATACAAGGTTGCACCAAGTCGAGATAAACAAAACAACTTTATAAATTTTTAAAGTATACCTAATGACCTTCTATGAATGAACTTCTACGAAGCTATTTAGTATTTTTCTTTTTTTTTTTCCTCATTTCAATCGATAAGTAGTGCGTTATAGGTAAAAAACAAAAAATCGTAAAGAAAGTTTTAAATTTCCTGAATGTTGAAACAACAAAAATATAATCTACCGATTGACTTTTCGATAATGCCGTTGTTTGGAAGAAAAAAGAAATCAGATTCTACGTAAAATATTACGGCTTAATTCCTAAGAAAATGTGTACGAGTGTTATCTGCTAATAAGCCCATCAACGAAAAACCCATACTTGTTAATTGTTAAAAAAATGGCACTACTGCTTTTGGCTTTTCAAGTGCTGAATCCAAATCTCAACGATACCATCAGCACACTCTTATACATGAAGGACCAAGACATAGGTGTGAGCTTGATTCTTCTGTTTCTCGAAAAGTTGCAGCTTTTGGAAAACCTTTGGTCACCTCGTGTCAAGATTTAAGCCACGAACCCATGTATAACGATTACAAAGCTCGGGTTCGACGGCCAACAGTGTCTCCCCCCCTTCCCCACTTCTCTCTTTCTCCATGACACAAAAGCATTGTTTTGTCACTGCTCCGATCCAGCAGCTGTTGCTCTCGCCCACGCTGTTACCCGCTACACAATGCATCACATAAATGCGGTATACATAGCGGTGCGCGCGTGCTCGAGCCCTAATGTGTATATGTGTAGGGTATATACGTAGGGTCGCACGAAGGAGGTCCACTCTGTCGCCGGCTGCATCTTTCTTTGCGCGTGTATACAGCATCTCGGGCTGGCTCTTCTTTTTTTTGCACCTCCCGCGCCGTGAAGGGGACGTCATCACCATAATTCATCTTTATGGGCTGCTTTTCTTTTTAATTTCGCGTAGACCCCTCATGCACATACACATGCGTACATACATACATATATATATACATATACGTGTACAGCGTGTCCCACCACAAGAGGAGAAGTGCACTCCAGACTCCCGAGTCCTTCTTCCACTTGGGCCGACTCTTTACTTTTGTTCTCCTTCTTTTTCTTCTTTCACTTTGTGTCGTGTTTTTGCCTTCTCCCCGTGTAAGCTTACTTTTCTTTTTTTCCTTTTTTTTTTTTTTCTTTTTTTTTTTCTCTCATTTTTCCGTCCTCTTCTGCGTCCTCCTACGGTTCGCCGGTGACACAAAAGGGGCCCACCTCCTGCTGCTACTCTGCGCTAATTGTTCGCGCGGCAAAGGAGCGCGTCTAATAATTAGGGGTTGCACAGCCTCTCGGTCCCAAAGTCACATGTTGTTGAACAAAAACCATCCAGCAGTCACATCTAGTAGTGGCGTTGAAAAAAAAAAAGGTTCTTACTTTCCGCGCGACTTTGTGTCCAATCAAAATGGCAAACTTACAATCCGAGATGATACATCGAGCGGATTCCATTTTTGCAGCACAGCGTGTATTAACGATTTCGCGAACTGATATGAAAAAAAGAAAGAAAATACCCCGTCAACTCTACCGTTATTGTAGCGAGAGCGCGTCAACCGCGGAAAATGTCCCCGTGGAGAATTCGACGCGTCGTGTGTGTGTGTGTATAAATACACGGAGCCCAGCGTAGCGGAAGAAAAGTCGAGATACTCCGGTTTTCCCTGCGCGCGGCCGCGCCTCGAATTTCCGCGTGCCGAGGCTCGAAGAAAAAACAATCGTCATCCGAGGAGGTTTCCCGGTATTTCCTTCACCTGTGCCATCCTTGGGCCACTCGCGTAGCGCCAAAAGCCCACGGGAGCCATTACGGAACAAAGGGAGAAAAAAAACGAAGGGACGGAGATATTTATTTGCGATTCCCGTTGGTGCGAAGGAAATTTTTCAATGTCGTTTTTGAAAAAAATGAAGCAGAGCTCATTAGCGCCCGAGAAACGTGTACTTTCTCGAAGCAAGTGGGGTAATTAGCGCGCGGTTTACATAAACGATTCGATAAAAAGTATGTACGTACCCGAGTGCAACAACGTTGTATTTACCAGCTCAAGTGCTATAATATCATGTATCCTGCACCGGACGTTATTAGACCACTGCTCGATGATGACGTGCGTTGACCAATTTGCTGCTAATGTGTTGCAAAGTTGTAATCATCGATCGGCCGAAAAAAAATTAAAAAAAAAGTAAAAAATAGTAATAAGCGACGAGTTTTTGTTTCCCTCGGACAGCTTCGCGCGATCCGCATATTGTATATACGCGTATCCTCCTCAACTTGCGAGGACCGTAAGGGACAATCAAAGTACTAATTCACTTGCGACTCGGAAAAACGAGTTTTGATTAATTGAATATACGAATCACCCATCGGGACGAGTACTGTCGAATTTCCAATCACAATTGTACAAGTAACCATACGGTCTCCACCTCGATGCACCATAATTCGTGCGCTAGAGCCACGAAATAAGTAAAGAAGAAACGGAGACGTCGCAATGATAAATTAAACAAACGCTCCCCTCTAACGAGATGTTTTGAAAAAAAAGAAAGGCGGCCTCCACGCGTGCACGTACAGGTATATCATTCGTATATTAGCATATATTATACGCACACGCGTAACGAGAAAAGAAATGCGAGAACCGCTGCAACCGTACTTGTTATACGGTGCGCGCGAGCCGGAAACTCGCCGAGAGCGTGTGACAGGGCGTGCGCAGCCCTCTCAGCGTGTGGCACGAAAATTTGATTAATCGCCGGCGGCAACAAAGCCGCGCTCGTCCAGATCCTACATCTACGGGACCCAAGGCCGGGAGGAGCTTGACCTTGACACCCCATGCGGCTAGTATACGTATTACACGCTGCACTGAGTTGCATCAAATTTTTCGCGATCGAGCCAACAGTCACGGATTTGCTACTTTTTCCTCTTTACTTGACTGAAGCGGTATACACCTTCAACGCAAGCACAGCCTTAAAAAGGTCCGAGAGCGAGGACACAGAGACTCCATTAATTGTTGGCTCCCAAAGTCAATGTATTGTTTTTGAAGACAAAGGTAAAAACGAGATCGGGAAGTTAATCATATGTAATCGTGTAATTTACTGTAAAAATGTACAGTGCAATTTTTTTAGCTACGCTAGTATTCGTGATCATCCGTGGTGTATGTGTTAGTTTTCGTTAAAGTCTCCACGTTATGCGCTACTTCTTGTAAAATGTATAAACTACTGATTGCCTCGGATTACCTCATGAGAGTCTGTACGTTGTGCTATTATTTCATAAGAGGCGTCTAAATGTTGGTAACTACAAAAGATAACCATTCACTCGTATCAAGCGTTCGCATAATGGATGTTGGATATGAAATGCTGTATTTTATATGAGACTGTAGTATATAGATAAGAATCTTTAATGCAGTATAAGAAGCTGGTACCTCCACGACACCGCTGCATTATCTAATCACCGATGCTTAATTACTTCCCATCGGGCAAGTCGTGATTGTGACGGTAAATTTTATCTGCTCTAATTTATTAAGATTTTTGCATCGATTTCGGTGATCAAAAAAAAAAAAAAAAAAACGCACATAAGGATCCGCTACGCGTGACGTGTGCACAGGAGCAGCTCGTAACGTTCGCCATCAGGGGAACTCTGAGTTCCCGGAAACTTCCACGAAGGCCCCTCGAGTCATCGTCGTACCGTACATAAAACGTGTATATGCAAAAGCTCCGCAAGCGACCGACTGCGCCTCCACACCCATATACACGTATACAATCGGAAGGCCCGGCGAGCCGGTCCGCGCATAAGAGAGGCCCAACCACACAAATTGTACGCTATATCGCGTTCGATGCGCTGGTACATAATAGGTACTTACTGCCGGTGCGAGAGACACTCGGGCGCGTCACCTTTGTCTCGACTTTAATTTCACACCCCTTGCCCCCTCGCCCCTTTGCGTTAGTGCATATGTCCTTTTTTTTTTTTTTAAGCCGTTGCTCGGGTCGTCGGGTATTTTTTTTTTTTCTACCGTCGAAAGGACGTTATCGAGGCTGACACGCTCGAGCACGTATAAGAACGATACTTTGTGCGCCAAATTGAAATTTCGCCGGGGCACGATGTACCTGCGGTGCGATACCGTTCACGCGGAACCGCATCCGAGTTGGTTTATTTATTTATTAATTTTTTTTTTTTTTTTTTTATAGCCGCTCGTGTGTTTCTACATACAGAGTGCGATTTAAGGTACTTGATGTAGGTACGCGGACTCAATGGAAAGTGCAGCGCTCATTGAGTTTGTTCGCTTTATAAACATGCCTAGGAAGCGTTTTGGACGCGTCTTTAGGTGGATCCGGCGATCGAAGAGATCTCAAACGTTTCCCGGTCAATGTACTGGTTAACGCTTGTTCTGATCTGAATTACCTTCACTTTCATCGATAAGGTTGGATTGTAATTCTACGCTCAAACTGTTAACGACACCACATGGAAAAGTCGAAACAATCACGGGCTGGGAAAAGCGAGAATCACACGCGTGAGAAAAGTCCCCAACTCGAGCGATAAGGGAGATGGCGAATAAATGATAACCCGCGCTCACTCCGAATATCCAATATATGTATACTCATGGAGCTCGAGCGTACAATGATAACAAGAAAGTTGTTTCCGCGGTCGGAATTAACGAGCTTTTCCCACACGTTAACGGCCCACTCGTAAACTCATCGCTCCGGTCTTCCTCTTATTTACGAACTTCGTACTCACAGCTGAGACGATGCGAATAGTTTTACCGCTCCCCATAGCTCCGTACATTAATTTTAATGGAGCGATTAACTCACGGCTTATCGGAGTCCTTCTCGATGATAGGATCGACCAAATGAACCCATTTTATGTATATGGTGACAATCACGGCACAATTTTTTCACCAAACCAATACGTTGGACCGTCTTAGGGGTCCTCCGCAATGACAAACGGAAGCCACATCCCTCTTGGCACGCGTTGCATTCCATATACCCGGTTGTCCTTTCGCTTTCTCACAGTCGCGCCACTGGCTGGGTAATAAAATTTATTCGTCCAATTTAGGGGCACGGTATACGACGTAACGCGGCCATTTGTCAATACCGCAAAAGTATATACTCGAAGTAACAATAATAGCGACAACAACGGCTCGGGAGCCACGAGAGTCGACTCTGTTGTGCTCGTATAGATTAGGATCTCCCGGCATTTTGAAAGATGTGTGCCATTTCGGGAAAATATGGAGGTAGTCCCGCGCGCACGGCACAAGTCTATTATTTGAAAAATTGACATTATTACCCTACGAAAAATATACACGCGGGTGTATCGCACGATATAATTTTAGTATAGCTAATGGCTCACTGGTGCACTGTAAAATAATATATAGTATACATATAATTTTTTAAAACCCATACGTGACGCACGTGAAGTGCGCAAACTAAGGATATCCTGGTTGGTTTTTTCTCCTTCGAGAATCACGGGGATTTTTATTGTTTCTCCACACGCTCCCTCGATGGTTGACCGTAAAAACCGAAAACTTATAAAATCCACTGATACTCGTAAAAAAAAAAAAAAAAAAAAAAAAAAGAAATGAAAATTTAATAAACTCGGTTTGAGCCTCGAAATTTAACAATCTCGCCAAAGTTCCGGAATCCTCGAGAAAGAAATAACCTACCTGCATGCATATATAAATGTATACTCCTACTTACGACCGGACACCGGAAAAAAAACAGACACGCACGGTGAATTTCGCGAAAGAGTTACGCGCGTCGCCGGTGACAATCGAGCCTCGTAAAAATGCAAGTGCTGGTACATATATATACATTGGTCCCCGGTATACTCGAGAGGGACAAAAACCCAAGAGTGGGTGGGGTCCTCCCCCCCAATTTGCCTTAAAAGACCCGAGAAACCCGAAGGTTTATAACGCGCGGCAGACAACAACGTGTTACGCGGACGCAATAATATCGACGCGCGTGTACACGCGGGGCGTGCGATTGATCACACGCGGAAGGAGAGCAGTATTTTTTTTTTCATTCCCAAACCAGGCGATAAATACGCACCAGCGTCATTTTCTTCCCCTCTATTTTTTTTTGCCGGCACAAAAGCTCCGAATTTTTCGCGGCATCCTTGAAAAAACTGCGGCACATCCTGCTTGATGCTCCACACGGGCACTTGTATATTACACGCGAGCGAGTATATAATATACATATACGTTCACGAGAGCGTTCACATCCGTGGCGCCCACTCGTTCGTTTTTCTCGTCTGGGGCACACGCGGCGTTTTGTCTCCGCGAGTTAAGTACCCCGGGTTATTAACACTTTCGAGCTATACGAACGAGCCGAGCTCTCCCTTCCCCTGTACTCCTCGCGTTTTATTACCCTGCTCGCGCGGTTCGCCACGGTTTGCCCGATTATATATACTTTCGTTTCAATTTTTCGCTTGTGAATCGCGTACGTATTGTTTCCGCCGAGTATGTGTCCCCGTTTCGATGCTTGCACAACAGCGCATTCGGTATACCGATCGGATGCACGAGACGAGGGATAAACCGAGGCAGTAGCTAAGAGGGTCTTCGCTGCAGATTACAGGATCGATTGGTTGCAAAACCTTACAGCACACCTCATACTGGTGAGAGACCTAAATACGCGCACGCACGTGCCCGTCGAAAAAAAAAAAAAAAAAAAAAAAAAAAAAAGAAAGAAAAATCTGACTCACGCGTGCACGTAGACGATCGGTAATTGGGGTAGACAAGGGGGGCTAAATCGAGATGATACACAATAACATTACGTAGACGGGTATACCTGGATGTGTGTACGTATAGTTACGCAAGTGGAGAGGAACAATACGAACTGCGCGTCTGTGTGCGAAATATATACATACATAATATGTAGTAAGTGTATATTTATATATGTGGCTTCTCGGTATTTATAGCGCGAGCCAGACTAGGCAGTAGGTAGCGCTGGTCTATTTTTAGACGTGTGAAAATGCAACCCCCTCCCACTTACTTCGGATGCTATCGGGGAGCTCCTTCGTGAGAATATTATCTTGATTGGGACGTGATAGACGCTTGGTTTTTTTGGAATGGTTACTGGAGCTTTTGATTAATTGGGCCATTAAATTAGTACTTCAGCGACTAAGTGAATAAACTTTATTAACTAGCACATTTTTTGATACTTTTTGTGTACAAGCTGATACGAGATTGTCGTATCGTTTATGAAAAGGGCCATAATGATCAACCATGGAACTAAGGAATGGAAATTACTCCCTAAAATCACTTTCAATCAACCAAACCATTCATTATTGCAATGACCATTTTTTTTTTTTTGGAAAAGATAAAATGCCATCACCAATATTCTTCAGGGCGGTTATATCTACCAGTCTGATAAAAAAACACCAAAACTTGTAAAGGATTAAATAACACGTAGCACGTTTGGACGAAATAATTAAATTTTCATTTAAACCATTTGAATTGTACCATTTTCGTCAGCTAATCCCGGTTCGATGGAGAAACCTGCACCATTCTGTGGAGCGCGATATCTTTCGAATCTCCGAGTGCCGCCTCCACGAAAGTGAAGAAAAACAAAAGCAAGCAAGTATAAGTATGCAAGAAGGAGGAAGGAAGGAAGAGAGGAAGGGGGGGCCCCCTCGCGTATATTGTGCAATACCTCTTAGGGGAAGGGAGAACGGTGACGTTGACTTATGAATGAAAATCCGCCCCAGACGCGATGATGCTCTACCTGTCACGTATATAGGTACTTGCTAAATTACAAAGCACATACGCTCGAAGCCTACGGAGGAGTGGGGGGGGGTCTCTCTCTCGGGTACTGAAATTAATGCCGGCCGAGGACTATTATTGATATTGGCGTTTTGCCTCGAAGCTGTTTGGCTGGATCTCTGATGTTGTTGCGTGCACGCACTTTGCTTACTGCACCTATATACGTAAAAAAATTGAAATCTCTTTATTTTGTGCGCCTTTATAACTTTCTTTTTTTTCTTCCTTTCTGAAATTTCTGTCCACGCGTGTACATAGGTCTACCTGTGCTTACACGCATTGTACTCGCATTAAAAAAAAAAAAACAAGATTCTCGACTTTCGCTCTTATTCAATGAACGGGAAATTTTTGCTATAGAAAGCGCAATCAATCATGCAATGCATACATATGAGTATATATATATGTGTGTGTGTGTGTGTACATTGATTAATCTCACGGGAAAAGCACACAGTCACGGTTCTATGTGTTACAACAGTAGTTTGTTTTACATTGAATGAGTCACGCTGATCAAATACAAATAATAATAATATAATAATAATAATAATAATAATAATAATATACACAAACGATATGCAACATGCAATTGTCTGCGAATATAAAACTTATTTACTCGATGATGAATATGTATAACGTGGCGTCGGACTCGACTTTTCAAACAAGTTGGGTACGTGTACCCTAACGCCAGACAATGACGCAATCCTAAATCCCGCGAGTTACCACAATTGATATGATGCAACGTCACTTCCACCATGCATATATGTATATATAACGTTTACTCAGAAAAAAAAAAAAAAAAAAAAATGGTTAACAAACGTCTTACAAAGTGCAGGTAAGCTCATGAAACTTAAGATATTTGCTCGTAAAGTAATTAGAGTGTGCACTTTCAGCAAAAAAAAAAGGGAGTAAATGAATAGTAGGTGGAAGCTGGCGCTGCAACGGATCAAGTCATCGATCTTGATCCACGAGAGATGAACACATGCTTGGCTGATTGTCGGACACCGCACATCCATTAGATGGTAGTGCGCGCGTCGCCGCCACCGCAGGCTCGCATGAAAAATATCCATATACTTACGCATACGGTATGAAACAGGTGACTGCAGGGATCGGAAAAAAGAAAAGTGGAGGATACTTTGCTGCTGGAATACATGTATACGTTTGGTCGATTAATGCGGGGGGGGGGGGCGAGCATTGATATGAGGGACCGCCCGGGTGACTTTACGCTTCGAGGAAGTGTAGATTCGAAGTGACGTTGAAAAGTAGCTTTCGCATATGTCCCATGGCTGCTCGTCCCGTGTGCGCGTATGCAGTGCTGATGCTTCCCTGCTGATTTATCGCCTGCATGCATGGGCTCTCCCGGCACATTTTTTTTTTCGTTCTCGATCCTTCAATTTATACGAGATACTTTTCTCTCATTTTTTTGTTTGTTTTATTTTTCTTCTGTACACCTATGCGCGCTTTTCTTGGTGCAGGGAAATGGCAGATAAAAGAGGTATGAAACGTTGGCAACTTTTAATATTAGCGCCCTACAAAAATGTACTAAAGACACCTGCTCTGTTCAAATTTGTATGAAAATTTACTCAGGTGTTAGTATCGTTTTTCTAAATTAACTCCCTACTATGAAATTTCTAAAAAACAAATACATGAATGCATGCATGAAAATGCCATTGTAAATTGCCAATAAGTCTGGCCATATGTATCGATCGTTATCTTAGATAGTACATTTTATTCAATGAATACGAGTTACTTTATTGGTAAATCGACGCTTAGACAAGAGAAATATACACTTACTGGATAGGTATTGTACCACTTGACGATTAATTTTAAATGTCAGCACTGTTAAAATACTTGGGAGGTGAGGATTTATTTAAGATGCTCCATAGTTTTTCTTATTAAATATCCTAGCATTAGGTTTTTAAAGCTTTACGTGTCCTTATCAGTGACAAATGGTGGTTCCAGGAGCTAACACGAAAGAACTTTCAAGAAGGAAATGCTATTTTTAAAAATCTACGCGACCACAAAGATGCGCAAGGTTTTTAACGTGCAGTCAGACGCATTATTTTATTCCTGAAATTGTATTAAAATGTCACATTGTTAAATGGTAAGTCATAATTTTGGTCAACACCAATAATATTTTTTAAGAAAAAAAAAAAAAAGAAAAACACGAATCGAAGTAGCCAATTAATGAAAAAATGTAAAAAGTACCGATCACTTTTGATAAAATTACCAATCTTCCCCTATAAAAATAGAAAATCGTCATGATGTGTGTATATATATATATATAGCTCAGACATAACACACGCACCCGCGCGTATACCTATAAAAATCAGAGATGCAGACAGCGGGTGATCCCTACATCGCGGAAGAGCACGCGTTATTGCCTCTGCACGTCTATATACACGTACATGATTGAATCACACACTAAGCTCATGGTCGAACGGTCGCTTCGTTACCCTCCGAATCAGCACCGATGAGTCAGCGCCACGCTGTTTTACATGTATATGTAAGTATAGAAGCACGAATCTTGGAGTATTTTCGGAGCCGCGGTTCCACTAGGTATATATTATACGCGAGCACAACTACCTGCGATCTCCTCCACTGTTACGTGATCTCCAGTCACGTGCTAGGGGTGTAACGAGGAGATTCGCGCTGCGTACGAAAAATAAAAAAAAAGGAGAAGAAAATACTTATCCAACCAACAGGCGGCCGGCCGGCGTGTGATGTAATTCTGTGCTGTTTTCATCGGCTCTCGGTGCTCCACATAGCGCGCGTATACCTACTCTTGTAGAAATGTTTAAAAATACAAGGTTGGCCCACGCGCCTCTGGTAACGAGTTTTCTCGGACAATGTTATGCCCCCGACGTAAAAGTCTACATATATTTACGAGAGGGTGTCATGTTCTTTAAATAGCCAGTTTTTCGTTTTCCCTCTTTAGGTCAACGGCAGTTTTATCACCGTTTCACGCGTTTATCCGATCTATTCCTTGTACCGATGTTCCTTCGCCAACGTCTTTCGAAGACTTTCCGAGCAATCCCGGATTAGCTCCACCTAATCGTACAGGTGCAGGGATATAGTCACATACTTTTGTGCGTTGACCGGAAAAATCCGATTTCACTTGGAACCGATCGTCCAAACGAGCGCGTGTATTTTTCAGGTCCAACTGAATTCCACGCGTGCCAACAATCGTTTCCACCCCTCGTGCACACGAGATGAAATGGGAAAAGTATGATTGTGTAGACTTGTCCCCCGAATATTACGGCGATAAATAAGGGAGTCGCAGTCGAGAGAGGAGGTTGGAAAAAAAAAAAAAAAAAAAAAAAAAAAAAAAGTAGCGAAGCCAAAAATCGCCTAGGACCGCCGAGATAGCGATCGGCCAATTAATTAGCCCTCCGGTCGGCGACTATTCCTGCTTTCGAGGCAAAAATTCATGGGAAAGGTCGGGTGCATCGGGGGGGGGGGGACTCCGCGAGATGCTTAATCTGTATACCAGCGGGGCGGCCTCCCTTATCTCCCAAGGAGATCTGCACGTCTCAATCGGCGCCGCTAGCTTTTCGGGCACTTTGGCTCGTTGACCGCTACCGGGCTCGTTATCCGTAATGCAAGTATGTACACAAGCTCGATCCCGCACGCAGATATAAGGTTCATGTCTCAGCTTCGTACAGCTTTAACAGTACAGCTCCTCCGGATTGTAATTAATTTTACACGCGCGGCAAATTACCTTACACCTGTACACCCCCGGACAGTTTATATGAGAATCGTGTACATTCGAGTATCAATTTTCGAGGATTAATGGTAACAGCTTCCCCAAGCTCGGCGAGTCTATGGTTAAGCTATCGCGAGCGAATAATCGATTTTCCCGAGGAGAGATGGACCAAAGAGAGAGCAAGTGACGTTGCGCCATCGGTCGGAGAGTCAGTGCAAGGGGGGGGGGGGAGAAGTATATAGGAATGCGACTCGTATGGAAGGTAACTCGATCGAAATCGGCCGGCCTGTATGGCCTTTCTCGATTAATCGCAATGCCAATGGCCGCGGGGAGTGTATCATTAACAGCTCCCGTGGATCGGGCCTGGTACACGTAAAAAGTGAATTCTCTCTCGGCGTTCGCACATCAGCGGTGCCGTCAATTTGTCTCGGGGTGATTCCCCGATCGATAAACAACCGAGCACCTCCAGTTGGAGCGAAACTATAGTTATATATACATATCCACTCGCTAACCGCGGCTACTACCATGTGCACCGACCAAGTATACATTTGAAAATCATTTGGGGGGGGGGGCTGTTTATTTATACCTACCTGTCACCTACTTTCGCGAAAGTCTCCCGGCTCGGAGTTGACGCTGGAAACTGGTTTTTCCGACTCTTCGAGTTTATAATCACGCGGGTAAACACTTTTTTTTCCCCCTGACTTGCTTTACTTAGCTTTGAGAAAAACACACATGCTACGCGATGTATAAAAATCGCCAATTACACGACCCCTCCGTCCTCCCTTTTGTATGCAAATACGGCTACCCAAAAAAAAAAATGGATTCCAAAAAAAACGGTGACAAAATGCACGAAGAAAAATCCATCCCGATCAATTCAGCTTTTTTCCAGTTCTTGTCCATCACGGATTTATGTATACCCACGTGCTACAAATGTCCAAGGACTAATGTAGGTGCATATACATATATTATATGTACAGAGGAGGATTGTGTCATCGCTTCTTGCTCTGCTCCCCTTTCGAGAGAATCTATATAATATCTCTTCGGCAACTGTAAACACTCGGGCACCTGCGCTACGCCTTTTATCACCTCTTCTCGAGTTTCCCTGCGGCATTTGCAACTATCATCTCTCCTATTCCGAGTATACACGCACAATGGACCGGACCGACCGTTGTTTTGACGGACTCGCGCCGCGTCGGCGGATTGATTTTTATTGAAACTCTACGCGCGCCCCACTGGCTCTGTACAGATGTACGAGCTTCTGTAACTGCAGTCTAAAGAAGAAGAAGGGTATCGCTGATGATTGCAGTCTTATCCACCGGATGCGTGCGGTCGGCGCTGACGCGATTCTTTTTTTCCAGATCAGTAAGTTCCGATGAACCGAGATTGCTGTAAAATAAAAATAAAAAAGCAAGAACTCGCGTATACGCGCACACGGGGTCATTGGATAAATATTGTAATTGAGAGACATAGTATGGTGTGGTGTGTGTTTTGAAAAGCAACAGTTACAGCGGTGAGTGTGGAAAAAGAGTACAACATGGTGTGTGTGCCCAGTGCAAATAGCGCAAGTGAGTACATAAGGTTTTTGTCCTTACCTCGCGGTTGTTAAGGTATTGCATATAGCGTGTTTGCATTATTGAGAGAAAACGTGAATTTCCCGCGTATACGTGTACTCTCGTGCCGAGTCGATCCGCCGATGAAACGATTCTTGAACAAACACACGACGGAGACGTGTTTCGCAATCAGCGTCAACTCCCATCTCTTTTTGTCCCTCGCGCCGGTGACGATCGCGTTCCGTCCCGCGCTTGCGTTTGTACACTCGAAGGTAAGAAAATCTCCTCGACGTCCGTGCTTGTACACGTTTTCCCATCAAGACGAATGGCGCGTTGTACAGTATCCGCGCAAGTTCATTGGGTACACACCCTCTTCTTCTCGTCCACACACTTTTTCTCTCCTTCTCGTGTCGTCCAACTTGACGGCCGCGGTGTCATACACTTGAGAACAATTTTTACGTTCCGCCTTTGAAAAGTACACGCACGAGGTGCTGCGGGGGATGCATGAGGGTCTTTAAAGAGATCGGGCTGACCGTACGACAGTGCAATGGCTATCACAACAGCTTCTGAAACTAAAGTCTCCCGAAAAGGTTTCCCTTTCGTCCTAAAGCGTCGAGTGTATGCTCATCAAACATCTTAATATCGCGGCAGAGTCCCGTGATGATTTTTTTTTTGCAGCCCCGTCGGGGGCATACTGTGCGCGTCCTCTCTTGCTTTTTCTGCGAGATTTCAGGAATTTCGGTAATGACTGATGGTCCGACAGCAGGAATCTCCGATCGGCCGAGAAGGTGCTTCTTTCCTCCTCCTCCTTTGCTCTCGTCCTTTTCTTTTTTCGTCTAAGCGCGCTTTCGTTGTCTCTCTTTTTCTTCCCTCATTTTTTTTTTCGCCGAGTTACGGTGCAGTCTTCGCAAAAGCCAGCCGGAGGAATTTCGCGGTCCGATATATACGTATGTTTCAAACCCGCGCATAAATTCTTCGACCAACAGCAGAGTCGAGCGTTAGAGAAACCCGTAGGGGTGAGATTGATGTCCTGCGATGGGTATTTTTTTTTTTTTTTTTTTTTTTTTTTTTTATCTTACATTTGTCTCGTGCTTGACTTCTGAATTGATGGAGCGACTGAGTGGATTATCCGGTGAAATGCCTCAATAACTCTGTATATTTATTGAACAATCCTTTATTGTGGTATATGTAGCAATGTCTAGTGGGAGCTTACAGGTGTCCCACTTGGAAACCCGGAGATTCCACCCGAACGAAGTAGACCCTAATGATAAGTAGACAAGTATTTGTTCTAGGAGAAAAAAAAGAATACAAGAAAAATTCATTTCAAAAAAGTTACATCCAACTGCTTGTCAACTGCTTCATAAACATCAAGTATCAGATCGATTGGGTTAATTTGTCGAATTATTTTTTGTTGTTTATTTTCATGTATAACGTGACCGCAGTAAGCCATAAAAAAAAAATCTACCGTCCGGAGAGATGATGGAACGATCATCAATAACGTCGAGCTAATTTGATACGAAGCAGTTGGATATAAATACCCGCCGTATGAACAATCGTTCCGTGTAAGTGCGAGCATCGGCGTCCTTGACAGAAAAAACAACGCAATAAACAATCTCATTACACGCGCAGTGTATACTCGTTGAACGAGTGCCGTCTATCATCCATTGAAATTAAACAGACCGAATAGTTACACAGAGTATAGGGCAATAAATAAAAAAATGCTAAATCTATCGAGTGGAAAGGTCGTGGTGTGCGTGAACATATGTATAACACGAGGGAGGGGGAAAGAGCTTCGAGAGAAAACAAAAGAACGCACGCGAACGAGGGGGACAAAAGGAATGAAAAGGAGTAAGAGCTCGTAACTTATCCATTTTCATTCTTAATACTTGTTCGCTCGTCTAACCTTTTGCGAGAAATGCTTGTTCATCGTCGTATAGTAATGCAAGCGGCAGATAAGATGCGCAAGCAAAAGGGACGGACAGGGCGAGACAAAGACTTTAGAAAGCTGTTGTGTGTACAGATCGCGCGATTTGCACACGCGTGTGTTTTGCCGGACCGGCAAAGGAATCTCTCGAAAAAAAAAAAAAAAAAAAAAAAAAAGAGAGAGAGAGAATGATGGGAAGAAGCCGAGGTCCGAAAGAAATTGTGATTTTTCGCTCGTTAGGGAGGCTGTCCCCGAGAGATGGAAGGAGAAGAAGAAAGTGACCGAGGCGGAGGAGACGAGAAAAGGAAATAACGAAGGAAGTCGCATGTATAGACACACACACACAAGTCCCATCAGGATACTCGAGTACCAGACTCTGCCCACACTCGTCGACGCACGCTAACCACTATGTACTTACACTAATACCTAACGTATTTACACACAATCCCTCGTATAAAACACCCATACACGCGCAACAAGGAGCCATGACGTCATTTTTAGTCGCGACTGCACACAATATCCTGCATTCCTCTCGCGCATGTAGTATAATGCTCCCTGATGCCATGCTCCGCCTCGTTCCTCCTTTCACCCTTTTATTTTTCAGATCCCTGGTATATACCCATACAGCTCTCGTGTCGGCCCGGCTCCCCTTCTTCCCACAAGTGAACCCGAAAATATTCGGAATAGCTGCCCCCTCGTGCACGGGGCTCCTCCACCTTTACTCCACGCGGTGCCCCTGTTTTGTAATTACAGGACCTTTAAACACAGTCTCGCCTATTACCTCTGCTCTCGTTCCGTATAAGCTTCGCCGGGACCCGATGTTCATGATGATGGCACTACGGCAGGAGCCAAGTACATAATATACATAAATATATCTCAGATAATATACTTTGCGATTGCGCGTTGTATCATTGTCGATGCATTTTGATTTTCAAATAAAATCAGTAGTAGTAAACTGATGTCAAAAAAAAAGAAAAATTTTTGTAGCATAAAAACTACACCGTGTATTTTTAGATTATATGTATGTGATCGATATGGTCGAGTCGTTATAGATGCAGCTCTACGTGTTACTTAGTTGGAGAATCGAACTACAACAATTCGTTCAGGAGTCTGTGCTTAATTAATTTACCACCTGGACTACACGTCTCAGCTATCGGTGGAAGCACATTAACGATGTAAGGAAATACAGGTATATGTTATGGTCGCTTGCTCGTCAACGTGTAAACTCGGTCCAGCCGATCAGCAATTCCGTCTTAAGTATCTCGGTGCGCATCGATAGGTGGGGCGGGTGGAGGAGTGCGAGAAAAAAGTCCCGTGCTGCAGTGGCTGTCGTTATAGCAAGGAGTGTGGGTTCGGGGGCTCATGCGAGGCAATGCAGGTGGTCGCTCCCTATATACGTATCCCTCTCTGTACCGTCACGTACACGATATCGGTCTTTGCTCTGACGTGTAGAGGGCATATTTACACTCGTACTTTGTATGAGAAACAAGGGGGGCATGATCTAAAGCGTGTAATTAGGAACAAAGTTTGTTGGTTGTTGTTGTTGTTGTTGTTGTTTTTTTTTTCTTCATATTGCAAAAATATGGCCGAATCCGAGGGTTATGCTCGTTTCGGGTGTTTACGACCGGATGTGCCCATTATTTTTATCGCCCGGGCATCTTTCATAGAGGATCGGGAGCACGAAAAATCTTGGACGTACACTCATTTTAATTGTCGCAACAAATTAAGAAATTCCAGGCTTGCCCCCCCTCAAAACCCCACCGAAAAAAAAAAAGAAAAAAAAAAAAAAAGAGAGAGAGAGAAAAAAATTGTCGAAAGGAAGAAGAAAGAGCGAAATAACTCTGCGCTGGCCGCAAAAGGCACCGGCGAACGAGGACGAGTTGAAGGAGGGGGGGTGGAAGGGGTCGGGTTCATTATACCCCCGGCGATTATTCCCCTAGATTCGTCGAATGACCGCGTACGGCCATTAAAAACTGTCTCACTCGGCGGTAGGTGGAGACGTACCTGACCATCAGCAGCAGAGAGAAAGATCGAGTCCGCGGTCGATCTGCCGTTCATGAGGACACATATATACTCATTTCCAAAGTGGTAAGAGAGGAAGGGTAAAAGAAACGGGGTCGGGCACAAATAGAGATGCGCTCGCATGCGCAAAGAGAGGCAAAAAAATGGGACAACACGAAGACGATCGAGAGAGGTGGAGGAGGACGAGTATAGGGAGGAGGAGATTCTGGGAAATCGTGTTAAAGTCGGCCTACCGTGCATATACCTATACCTGCATATACAGTTGATGTGTTAGGTGTACCCACGCGAATGGAGGGGCGCTTTGGCAAGTGCAAAATGCCACCTCCTCTGCAGCGGTGCGATAAGTAGGTTCGTACCTAAGATATGATTGTATAATTATAACGCACAAGTAGCGCACCTTGAAACTTTCTCCACTTCCTCTCGGTGGGGTTTTATCTTTTATTTTGATGTAAATATTTTTCGTTGTTTCGATACATCAAAACGACTATTCTCTAGCAGAACTCGGAAAAACTTTGAGGACTCGTGACTAGATCGATTTTTACACCGTACCGATATTTTCAGCAAAAGAAATAAATTTTTTCTTTTATTACCGTGTGTCGAGTTGGTCACGTGGTGGAGAGACGGACTCATATTGTGGTGGAAACTTTTGGATCGAGTCTCCCAATCACGATTAAATGTGTTAATACTAAAAGTGAGAGAGAGAGAGAGACCCGATATTTAGATGAAATCGAGTAAATAAGAAAACAAACATTTTGATGGATCTGTACCACCTTTTTTTGGTTATTTCTACTTAATGATAAGCACAAGGGAGTTATGGAAGCGTGTACATCTAAGTCATGATATTTTTATTTATTAATTCGGGGTTTAATTACAAGACCCGGTATTAACGAAAATTCGTTGGAGATACCGATCAGCCGCTCCGGTAATCGAAATTTTTGTATTAAGCTCAGCGAGATATATTACTCATCGAGGCACATTTCATTCTCTTCTTCTTCTTCTTGTTTGCGCTATCGTGCATGGGAGCCCCGAAAATCCACAAGGAGATCGGTCAAAAGCTCGAGATTTGACCGATAAGCACCGAATGAGTTTCGCTTTCGCGATCATCCGCGCACGGAGGTGGGTCGCTATTAACTCGCCTCTAAATTATTAATCTTTTGAAAAAAAAAAAAAAAAAGTTGACAAACTCAATATTCGAACAGCATTTAAAAAAAACTTGAAACATCAAGTTTCACGGTGTAGATACGATGCATCGCATAGTATAACTTTTTTTCTATTTGGAAGCTCTCCTTTGCATGGAACTGATTCATCCTCTCTCGAGTAAGATACACCTGCTTGTTATGGCACTTTTTTTCTCAAAGGCTCAGCGAAAAATTTTAGCATAACAATCCAACTGCTCGAGCTCCAATTTTTATATTTAATTTTTGTTTCACCCTCGAGGATGGGAGCTCTCTCCATTTAGTGGTAATCCAAGAAAATTCACCCAACCAGATACGATCCTCGGATTATAATTCGGCTCGTGTACACAATACTCAACACCGGTAAGTATATATATATATATATTTCTATATGTTTAATCACAACTCGAGACGGTCAGATAATCATTTTAAATCGTACCGGGGCGCTATCGCGATGAATCACTGCCGGAATATAATTTTTCAACCCACCCGTCCCGGCGTTATTTATTATTAATTTCGCGAGATCTGCTTTTATCACAGTGTGTGCGTGTGTGTGTGCACTTTGCGATTAAAAATCGGCGATTATGACTTAAGTTGATTTAAAAAATTACACCACTGGCTTTATCCTCGATCTTGGCACGGTGCGCGATTAATTGCACGGTCTTAAACACACAACGGCGCTCGTCAGTCAAACCAGAAGTGGTGTACACAGACTATTAAGCTTGCGGACACATCGCCATTAGGAGGTACTTAGGAAATGTAGATACAAGACCGGGAAAAATACACTTTTTTTTTCTTTTACAGTAAACGGTATCACTTTAGAGTGAAATCGGTAATTTCGAAAAATCGAGTCGTGACGAGCGAGGAGACAAGCAAACAAATACACAAACGGCTAAATCCGAATCCAACGACGGGCGGGGAAAATAAATTATCGACGTTTTGCAACTCCAACGAGTGTGTGTACGAGGGCATTCGAGGTGGTCGAATAAATTATCGCCGAGAAGAGGAGAAGCAGTATGGACATTATATGGGGAAGGCGGACGACAGCTCAGTTCTCTGGTTTCGTCGCCTGCATTCCGCGCGAGCGCTCGTACATGTATGTATGCGGCTGGCATACCAGAATGTGCATCGGGAGGGGCTGGGCTCAATGCTGTTTTAGATGGATGTGGATCCAAGTACAGGTATGCTGAATAATGATGGAGGGGACCTCTGAGCTTATGCTTGGTGGTGAAAATAAAGGATGAGGTCCATAAATTGAAGCATCAGGTGATGGGTACGTGTGAATTTCTTTTTCTTTTCTTTTTTTTTTTTTTTTTGCATTATTATTGAATTCTTTTATGTTCAACTACAACAAAAATCCATACTCACCAAGGGTACTAAGAATACTTTTTATCACGTCAATATGACTCTTTCAAAGCTTCGGATTGGATGAATCATGTAACATGGCCGTGGTAAATGGAAGATCTTTTGGTGTTGACAGAGCTGTCTTGGATTAACTTAAATTTGATCAAGTTTTAAATATTTTGAAGTATACCTATACGTTGATTTATTGTATCTGGGCAACTTTTTGATAATGCCATAGTAGGTTCCGTAGTAGTGGATTTAAAAATACATATCATTATTCATTAAATATACAAAATACTGAACCTTTACAATCCAAATCTTCCAAAATAAATTTTAAAAACTTTCATTGATTCAAACCATCATACTCTTTTTTTTTTATTAGGACTGTTGCTGTTATAAGTTACCAAGTACCAGATGCTCAGATATTTTGGTATTATTTTGTCAGTTGACACGCTTGCAGTGATAATGTAACGAAGTACAAACACACCTCATTATATTGAATTTAACTGACTAGAAAAAAAGAAAAAGATTTATTTCAATTTAAATAAACCAAATGATTGAAATAAGTAAGATTTTAATGTTTATACTTGAAGTATCATAGATCACATCCGTAATCAAAGCGAATGATTTACAGCAAAAACTTGCGCAAGATCCGTGGGGCCCACACACACACGTACCCAAGCATATTCGGTTGATTTTCTCCCCGAGCCCCGGATAATTAGAGCAAAAAGGCACACGCGAGCCAACCAACAGTCAACCCGTAAAATTTTACGGCCCATCACGACGACATGCACGAGTCCGCTCGTGCACCCGATCCAAATGATCGCCCCAAAACGGAGAAGGAGAAGGGCCTCCCTCGTAAATACTGACGTCAAAAGGGACAGTCCGAATCCACATGGGCCCTATACGTACCTACACACGCACAACGACCACTCGTCACACGCGTAGCCAAACCAACTACATGATAAGTATTACATACACACTCACAAAGCGGGCGCGCGCTCGTTTTATCGCCCCAAGAGAGATTTATGCCCCGATATTATAATTCATCGGAAAGTAACTCTCATTTGCACAGATTTTCCATACTTCACGATGTACCCATACAACAGACACGCGCGCGCTCGAGAATTATACGCGGCGTATACATCGTCGTTCTATCAAATGTATATAAGGTATAGACGTGCGCATAGGCGTGTACCTCTTTTGTGGGAGTGCATGTACCGTTAAAAATCCACGCGGGGGAATGCGCCCCAACAATGACGCGCGAGTCGAAATGTTTTTGCTCGAACAAGCGTTACGAGTACACGTACCGGACAAATCTCACGAATAATCACACAGTGTAAATCCCTTTTTCGCGGGCGCTTGTTGCCTTTTTTTTTTTTTTTTTAGCAGCGAGAGGCGTTTCCTCGGCTTAGCATTACGCTCTCATTGTCGATCCCACCTGTGCTCCGTCCGATCAGACTCCCCTTTCACCCTCTGCGATCGTCACAATTTCGGATGAACGGTCGTTTCAATCTTCGTTAGACCCACAGCTTTTGGGACCATTGGTTGACGCGTGACAATGATTAGCCTTCTCTGTATCGGAGGTGAAAAGCGAGCGGAAAACTCACACTTGTGTATATACATACCTGTAAACAGAAAAAAAAGGATGTACTTTTACTCGCCTCTATTAGTATACATATAGAAATACGATCGGCGAAAACGGACGCAAATCGTTATCGTTCAATTAATCTATTGTGCGGTGTGTTTGTATACGTATATATATAATCTATCAACGACCACCCACCCGTGACTTTTGTCGATAACCTTTCTCCGTATAATGTTCCAATGCACTATATTTTTTCGGACGCGTTAATACAATCATCGATGCATACGTATATGTATAAACACAGCAAAAGCGTAACCGATACATCTCTTTCTCTCTCTCTCTCTCTGTCCGGCGCGTCGTCGACGACACTGAATTTCATCGCGCCAACTCTCGACCCTGCAAATGTATATACGTATGTGTATGTACAATAGGTATAACGTATATCATTATACACACCAAGTCACCCTCTCTCTCTCTGCTCTCGTGTCTCCGCGTCGTTAATCGTCCACTGTCGAGGAAGACGCAGCTCCTCTCTAAGGACGTATAAATGTTGTGCCTCCACTCGTATCGTATCAATCGCTGCACTGGATAATATATATGCGCCAAAGAGAGAGAGAGAGAGAAAGGAAAGAGCCGAGAGAGAGAGAGAGAATAATCCACAGCTGTCAAATTATGCGCGCCGAGCGCCCGATAAATCAGTACCCCTGTGTGAGTGTGTGCATTGCTAGGAGCCCAGCTAATTGGAAGCTATCGAGAGCGCGGACCGAGGCGAGGTAGAAAAAACAACAAGCAAACAAACAAACAATAGCGCATAGGTAACGCGATAGGTGGGAAAAGATATCGTCTAGGAGCCTGTGTATTTATATATGCGCTCGATAAAGATTTAAATTGAAATTATGCTAATTTGTCTATGACCGTGAGGAGTATAGTTGCTTTTTTTTTCATCCCAGCCGAGTAGAGAAAAACGATTTTGTCGTTCGAATCGTCCCTACACGCGTGTAATTACCAGCTGATTACAGATCATCGCCTTTGCCGATCTCAGTGGACCGTACATCAGTCGGCTAATATAGCCACACGGACTTTTGGGACCGACGAAACAAATATACTACCAGAGCCAGCGAGGCACAGTCATCATAATAACGCTCATGTAGCGAAACGTGAAGGGGATTATATATATAATATATGTCGTCTCTCGACTCTGGCGCTCGATCGATCGGAAATAGAGATCGGGGTGCACGAAGGAAGAGGTAGTAGCCCAACCGACACGGCGTCTGGGGACCGGCTGATGGTCGCAGCTATACACACGAGCTGCCAAGGACGAAAATCTCGGACCAATGTATATATATACAAGGAGCGGCCACCCGTGCGCCAAGAGTATACAGGAGACCCCTGTCTTTCTCTCGCGTGTGTGCGCCGTACACCTTGTTTCCCACGTACGGCGCCCCGGGCGGCGATTTCTAGCAAAACTCTCTCCGTCCCTCTCTTTCCTCCCTCTATACGTATGCACGTGTATATACTCCCTCTGAATTTGTATTTATACGAAGGTGTGTATGTACACGCAGTCTGCCTGTCTCTGTGGGTATTTGTGGTGGTGTGTATATATGTGGGTAAGTGGCAGAGCGGAGAAAACGAGGTAGCACCGTGGCAAGGAGTCCTTCATAGGGAGGGGGAGAAAGGACCGATGCGACGGGGTATATGTATATACGATCCAAATTAAAGGTGCGCTGGTGTGATGCTGCCCGGTATGTATATACCCACCTACGATACCCATACCCTTTCTCGGGCGCGTCGTCCGATCTAAGTCCCGGCGCTGCATAATTATTAAAGGAACATCGTGTAATTGGACGTTGGCCGAAGAAGAGAACCTCTATCCACCGTGTACTCGCTTGTAAGAGCCATCCCCCTCCTTCTGTGCCGATGTTCCTTTCTCGCCCCTACCACATTACGAGGTGTGTATAGTGGTATGCCCGTGTCTTGTTTTCGCGTTTTTTTTTCTCGGCTCTGCCCCCTTTTTTTTTTATTTCCATCCGAGGTAAGGATGCGCACGGAGAGAAAATTAGGACGGAGATGTCAAGTTTTTCTGCTCTTTACTTTTTTTTTTTTTCGAGCAAATTGTAGGGATGTACGAGCTTTTTCTTTTTTTTTTTTTTAACTTAGTCTCGAAGCGCGTCTTTTGTCAGATTCGACGCTAGTCGGGACGTCACGCGTCTATAGTTTATTAACTATAATTTCGGGGATTACGCGGCCGGGTGTGCAATAATTCTCTCCGCGCACTGTAACAAACAGTGATACGTTTGGCAGAGTCGTTAAAAAAAATGTGTATAGGCACGCACGCGCGTATTTCACGGAGCGGCTCTCGGGATATTTATGGATCGCTCGTTCGCCCCCGAAAATCTATGCACTCCCTGACGGGATGATAAAAAACAATTTTTTTTTTTTGAGCGTAAAAATGTAGCCATAGAATTTTTTTTTTTTTTCATCATCGTCGATACAAGAGTTATTGTAGCGGTGGAAAAGCATTTTTCTGGACGCATCGTAGGATTACTTTTCTCCGCAGTGGCCAAATTTATTCCATAAAGTCTTGGCTCGCGTATCGCGAATCAAGTAACGCCCACATCGTGTATGGTACTTCCCCCGAATTGCTTCGGCGCGTGATTACGCCGAGCTCGAGCAGCGCATTATTTTTTAATTAACGCTTCACTCTCTCCTCGTCGTTTGCCGTGGCTGTACCGTCCGAGGAGGGGAAACAAAAAACGAGAGCCTTGCGTAAGAGATCGGTATGCGATTTTTTTTTTTTTTTTCACGCGTGCACAAAACACCGGGCAAAATTTATTAATTTCGAAATAAATCTCACCTCCACAATGCCCGGTCGATTTGAGCGCGAGCTCGCGATAACTAGTTTTTAGACATAAATTTATTTCGCGCGAGTTTTTTGCGACAAAGCTCACTTGGGGGCGCGAATAAATTCCCTTCTTTTGTACAAACCAAGAGAGAGAGAGAGAGAGAGTGGAATGCAAATATGACTATTTCAGATTATATACGCGCATTATTTCTTCACTTGGGGATTTTTCAGAGTTACTGTAGCCGCGGTGTGGGGCTGATTCATCGTTTCCTAACGCCGTTGAATTGTTTCGTTTTTTTCTTTTCGTCTAATGGAGAATTTTCAAAAATTTATTGCCAATCGCGAGGATTTCGTCATCTCGGAAAAAGAAATGCACCAGTGAGAGAAGGGGGGGAAAAAAAAATCACGATGAATGGGAGCATTCCGCAAATCGTTGAAACGTGAGGCGTCCGCGTGGACTTCCAAAAACGAAAAGTCCGGGATATTTATTGCGCACGTAACCGAGAAAGAGAGAGGGCGAATGGTTTTGCGCGTGACAAAGAAGATTAATAATTTTGTTTCCCCGCCAGTACCGTATACGCGCGCTCGACAATGACTGCGGAATCGATAATTCTCGTTGTGATCGTTAAGTGAATTTACGGAGGCTTGTGAAACGCTTGAGTTTTAAATTACCCCGTTCATACATCATTCACTCTCGCGCCCCGCTAAAGTAGCGATGTTTCATTTTTTTTTTTTTTCTCTGTTTTTTCCATTTAATTGAATTGAGACGTTATTTATCTTACAGTTTTATCATTTTCACGTATACTGACAGTAAAAAGGTGTGATAAATGTAAAAAAATCGATTCTCGGCTCGATCGAACGTGTAAACAAAAAGCCGATTTCCAGCAACGAATCGCCTCTTGGCTCGTAAAGCTGCAATTTAATCTCGACACAAGGTACCAAAAAAAAAAAAAAAAAAAAAAAAAAAGAAATCTGTTAAAATCGGCTTGTACGCATCTCCGTATGTCGCGAGGAAGGAGAAAAAAGACGGAGGAAACAAAAGACACGCCAAAAAGAAGAAATAAATCGAGTGTCCCGGGAGGAAGCCTTGCCTACTAATATTTTTATTGCCCGTAAAAATCGCGCTCGTGCGAGACAAAGATGGGATCGACCACCGCAAGAGACGGGGGCGCGTAACGGACGGACAGGCGAAATTCGTAAGCTCTGCGGTTTGTATGACTTTACGCGCTGTATTAGCACTGTGATTTAAGCGACGCTGGGGCGCAGTAGATTATGTGCCCTTTGGGTCTGTGGTCTACTATATAACTTTCGGACGGCAACGTAATGAAGAGCGTTTGTCATGTGTAAAATCGGCTCTTGCATGCGGATTGCGATTAGCGTGATTCAGCTGATGTAGATACCCTTTATTGTTTTTTTTAAGACTATGCTTTTTTTCCAAGCGAGAGAGAAAGATACTAAAATGTTATTGTGATGCCGATGGGCCGGTGTAGATTATCAGTGACGAAAGAGAGATTAAAAATTAAAGTAGTCAAAAAGAGTTATAACACTTTTTTGTTCCAAAAGCTATTAACCGAGTCACCGCTTGAGATGTGAAGTTTTTTTTCTTCCTCCTAGCCATAAAATTTCATTTTTTTTGTTACGGATTAGAGATTATGAAAATTTCGGCCGAATAAAGAAATCGAAAATAGAGAAAAAAGAAAAGAAAGTGAGAGGGACCAGCTCGGGTTCCCAAAGTGACGATGACAAAAAAAGCGCATCGACGGCACGGCTGTGCTGAAAGGCCGAGGTGTTCCGGTGATTTGCATGCAAATTACCTACCAGCGCAAAGCGCGGCCGCAAAGTGCATCAATCTCGCACGCGTGAGCTTGTGACGGGATTTGTCAGTTTTATTAATTTCGAGTTCCATCTACTGTTTCATTTTATTATTATTATTGTTTTTTTTTTTCCGTACTTTTGCAATAATAAACTGGATCCATATCTCTGCATATTTTTTTTTACACATAAATAAACCGGCGTGCCGTTTGTGATCCAAAGTCATAAGCTAGTTGTATAATTATTTACTTTTTGATTCAAGCCTAAAACGATATATTTGTAGCCCTACCTATGCTGCAATAATAACCTCCTATTGAGTTCAGTTGTATTCAATGAAATAATTTTCTTAAAAAAAGTGCTTCCTGATGAAATGCAGTTTTGAATCGAGCATTGTGTTACTACATGCTTTCCTTTTTTTTGGATAACTAGTCATTCCAGGCTCAATAATACAATCTACGTTCTAGAGTAATTTATTTTTGCAACACAAATCTCTGTGTAGTAGATTGAACATATCGTTTGTTCGCAACTTTGTCGATGGTAAACAATTTTTTTTAATTTCAATCTCGATGATGGAAGCATTACGAAGAAAAAAAAAAAAAAAAATGAAAAAACTGGTTAAGCCAGCATCATTCAGAAAAGTAACCCACATTGAGCACAAATTGTAATTTTCATACGTGCCCGTGCAAAAGACCCTTTTGAAACATGGTTTCTTCAAAAAAACTTTTCTCCGACCTCGAGGTGCTTTTGAGTCGAAAAAATCCTCGCAGTCACACACGGGACAATAATTACCTCCCTTTCTTTTTTTTTTTTTTAAAGTTGCACTTACGAGTTGCGGGTAATCATTGAAAACACACGAATTCGCACGAGACGCATGTTCATATACCTTTACGTAAGCAGTGCTTCTCAGCGCGTCATTATATAGAGCTGCGGCTCATTTACGGAGAAGCAATCGAAAGAAAGCAGCCTCGGCGATTTTTTCGAAATACAAAAAAAAAAAAAAAATGAAAAACGAGCACCAAACCCAATTTTTGTTGGTTTCACATTATGTAAAGCCACGCGCATCAGATCGGGCGAGTAATAAAAGCCGCGAGACAATGCGCCGAAGAGAGAAGGAGCGAAAAAGGCGATCGTGGGTGTGATATACGCACGGCGAAAAATCCGAGTGATTCCTTTCACATGAATCTTCGCGCCCTCGCGGAGGACACGGACACAAAGCGCGCAACAACGGGGAGAGCCCCACGCTTTTTATTTACGGTCAACGGACCGATGCAGCAACGGGAGGTCAATACACACGAGCCAATAAAACGCTGTTGTTACTTTTCAACTCTATATGGCGCTCGAATGGAGTGAAATCGGCCGAAAATCGTTATTTACGAGCTCGAAAAGCCGCTCGGCACTCCAAGCTTCACTCACCAGAGAAGAAAAAACAACAGTCCAAATGGGCCGCGATCCATCACCTCTTGATTAATCAACGCGCGCTCCCCCAAACGAGGCGGACAACGACGCGCACCTTTAAACGAGGGTGCCAGGAAAAATAATAAAGGCCCCGGCGGAAAGATCCGGCGAGGGCATTTTACCGCGCACGCGAAGGTTTCATTAAGCCGTCGAGGCGCGCATCAACGCTGTTATTATCACGTGGCGCTTTTACGTTATATACAAGCGGGGATTTACTGCCAAAGGTGCGCGTGTCGGTATATATATATATGTACCTATAAACGCGTTTGCCCGGCATTTGGCAGAAATTTATCGCGCCTATCGGGAATATACATCTAATTTATGCGCCTCGCCCTCGGCGGTGCGTGTTTTTTGGATTCGCACGCGTATGGACAGTGAAATCGTCGTTTTTATTTGTTTTTCTCCCGAATACCGTACGCCTAGTAAATTTCAACAAACACACCATAGATACACGCCACGGAAATGAAATAATCGAGCCGATAAACGGGGGGCTCGGTCGACTCTAGGAAACCTCAGGGAGATCGGGGTGATGGATGGGCGCGCGAATTCATCTTGGCTCTAATTTATAACCATACAACACGGCGTCGTCGCGGGTATAAATCAACAAAGGCGCGCGGGTGCATCGTCATTAACGGAGTAGTCGCGAGAGTCCCGTTGTACATCTCGTGTGGCTGCGAGGATTTTTCGATTGAGAATGGCTCGGAGAGATCTGCTTTGCCGATCGGACGCTGGAGGTTTCCGCGCGAGGGAGACTCCTGCTTGGCACGTTGCCGATCCAGGACTCGCTATTTTTTTAATGCAATTACGAGATCGTTGTCACCCACCAGTGGCTCGTGGAAGCGTTTGCGTTTCGAGCGAGAAATGAGGTGGCCGATTTGGGATCCTTTTTTCAGTGCGGGACGCTGTTTTGAGTGAGCCTTTTTCAAGGGGTGTCTGATCAATCGAGGATGAACCCCCACGCACGTGAGTGCCACTCCAAGATCTCGTTTTTGAATTTTTATGTTTTTTTTTTTTTTTTTTTTTTCTATCGAATCGTTTTTTGACTATCACATCTAATTACTGTGTTTTAATATTGGATTTAAATGTTATGGTCCCCTTTTTTGTGGTCCTTCAATACGTGTTTAATCAAAAAATTACCCATCTCGGGGTTCATTCAACATCTTTGAGCCCCTTTCGAGTCGCAACCCGAACTACCGTTGTGTCCAATAAGTAAAGGTTCCACAGGGATCGGAGCTCACTGGGAATTCGTCACTCCTGCCGGAAAATGGTTATTACTGTACAAGTTTTTATTTGTATTTTTTATTTTACTTTAGGGAGCACGGCTTTCTATTAAAATTTTAAATTTTCAACACCTGCCTTTTTCGTTTATACATAACTATAATCCCTTGTTACTAATTATTTGCTCCTACGTGTAATTGTTCTCTACTATCATACAAAGTACAGGTAGATGTATGGGTTGATGCGAAAATTTTTACAACTTGTAAGTACATGTGTTTTTTGAAATAATAGCCAATCCGCACATCTATAGGCGTGAAGTCAGTATTTCTGAATCATAAACATATTTTTCCAATTCATATGGACTAAAAGAGAAACTCGCCAAATTTCACAGTAAAAGGGGTCAGTCACCCCAAGGGCAAACAGAGTCGCCCGAGAAAGTCGAGTGGCTCGTAAAAAAAAACAAGAATATTAGAGTCTAACATTCTCAACATCTCACACGGAATATACTCCAGCCCGTAAAGTGTACGCGACTGCGCGCAGGTATACAAAAGGCGCCCCCCGAGAAAGAGGTCTAATATACACGGAGATCAGAAGAGGAGAAACGGGGAAGTTGACAATAAATTAAGCCGCTCTTGCACGCTCTCGCAGGTGTACTTGTAGTTGTACGAGGTAAGATATCATAATACACGCATTACCCCGCACATAGCTTGAGAACTATACTATACGGCCCTTATATATATCCCGGCTCGCATACGTCGCGCGTGTGCTCCGAATACGAAAGAGAACTCTGTCGCGTATTATCGCTGTTTGGGCATCGCCTCGGGCACGGCTCTTCCATACCCGTATACTTGATATGACTCATTTTCGTAATTGGGGCCTACTTTACCCAGGATTTATCTCCCAAACGTGCCCGGCGCACCATTGGGCCTCTCAAAGTCCCTCGACTCCACTCCATCACCAGATTGCGATTGATCGAGCATTCGAAGCTTTGAGAGTAAGAAAGAAAAAAAAAAAAAAAATGAAAAAACCACCCCTCAGTCTCGTAAGCGCACGTATCACTCCCGCGATAACGTCTCGGGCCCACGCACGATACACATCAGTTATATATACACGCTTCCTTGGGTCAAAGAGGAGAGATACGCCATCTCCTTGTTAACATCCTCGGCAGCGTAGGTTATACGAGCCTCGTTGTCGAACACGTCCCATTCTCCCACGCGCGGTAAGTATGATATTTTCGCGCTCTCCCGCCACCTCCGCGGCGAGACAAACCGCACGGGCCCCCACTTTGTACGTCACCGCGCACCCAAGTGGCCACCCAAAAATTCCGTGCCTGTATAATACGCGTCTCCCGCTCGAGGATTCTAGTTTTGTTCCTTTCCCCTTCCTCCCCTCCCCCTCTCTATTCGTCCACGGTGCTCCTGTGGGCTCGTTTCAAATTACACCCACCCCCCTCCTTCACCCCGTTTTAGCGGCTCGGTTGCACATCGTCAGCCCTACACGTTTCGCGGCAAATGATTTATACGATCAATGAATCGCACCGTGTTTACCTGTCTCCCCGAGGAGCACTTCCATTGTACATCGGGAGAGAGGAATGTTTGGCAATCCGACGCGAGCAGTCGTTGGCACGTAATCGGTAACACTATATATTATGTACAGGCGCGCACGCAACAACGAGCGAGAAAGAGGATCCTGAAACAACGTGTGGGAATAATCGTTGCCGGCACTCCCTGCGATCTCGTTTTGACACTACTAGGGATATCCTATACCTGCTCACGATACACAGAATTTGGCTTCCGGAGGAGTAAGTTCCCGATGTCCGATCGAGAGGGAACCTCGTTCTGCGCCGGATACTCCGAAAACAACGGCGATGATTATCACGACGGGGGAGTCATGCTCGTGAGAATGACAAAAGGGGGTCCCCGGTACAAACGTTCCACCCTTCCATTCTCCGCGCGTATAGTTACTTTGCCTCGGATTGCGAGTACAGTTGTGTGCGGTGCGTTTTCCGCGTCTAAGGAGAATATGAGCTCCATAAATAAGTAACCCCTCCTCGGAGATAACGACGGTGCCTTTATCCGTCGACCGTAAAGGGCCCCGCCAAAAACACGGCAATTAAGGGCCCTTCGAAGTGTTCAATGACCCCCTCCCCTTCTTCTTCTGAATGGGTAAGACGCATGCACACACGCGGGCGCTCGTATTTATGGATTGAACGTGGGAAATGCGCGTTACTTCGCAACACAAGAAAACTTTGGACCCCGAGCGAGCGCGGCTAGGATGAAAGCCCTGGTGGCTTCGCCCCCGAAAGTACGTACATGCGCAGGTTCGATGTAAATATCCTCAATAAATCACCCGCTCGGAACCGTTAAGCAGCCCCCGTGTACGGATGAAGATGTGGTGCGAGCCAAAGTGCAAACATTCGGTGAAACCTGCCGTATAGCACTCTTTGGTGATGCTCTGTAGGCAAAGGGGCCACCATAACGTGCATGTATATATGCATAATGTAACGTGCAGAAAAACAAGGGTCCTGTATCCCGTGATCTTGGCCTGGCCGGTTGAGTGTTTTTGGTGTCGCATTACGCGCGAACACGCCGCAGAGGAGCTGCTACTTTTTTTTTGCCAGAGAGCTTATCTCCCCGTATCTATCGCCCAACTTGTTAACATGTGCGCACCCTCTCCCCTCGACGATGTTGCACCACTGCTGACGCGTCTCGGTCGGATCAGCCTCCGTTTCTCGTTTTCTCTTTTACCTTTATCCTTCCCCCTCCCCTCCTCCTCTCGTTCTCGCATGTATACACGGGTGCGTGTGCCCGGGTCTTGGCACCGCGCCAGAATGTTTGCCGTAAAGAGCTACTGCTGCCGGCGTGCGGTCTTTTTCCATTCCTGTACATATATACAGCGGGGTCGTCGTGTCGTGTCCCTTTTTCTCCCTTCCGTTCGGTCGTTGGTGCCGATAACAGATTTATGGCACGCCGTTTCGGACGAGCGACCAGGTAGGTATACGACCGCTGCACGCCGAAAGGTATTATATATTTTCGGTAGCCAAAGCCATGTATACACACAACACACGATTGTTTCACGCGCCCATCAGTGTTTTCACCTGCACCGGGGGGAACAAGAAGAAAAAGAAAAAAAAAAAAAAAAGAAGGAGCGCTCAAACTAATTACCCGACAGGCCCCTCTTTCTTTCTTTGTGCTGCCGAGTTTGCACTGTGCCGTTTCAAGAAATGTCCACGAGGGTATGGAGACACACAAACATTTTTCCACCGTTCCCCCCAGGGGCAGGAAAATTGTCTCTAACGAGCCATTTGCACGCAGGTATACCCATCTATGAGCTCACAAAAAACATAACAACAACAATACCAACCGAGCGTTGTAACTGCACTGCACCTCGTGAAGTTGGAGGGCTGGCTGTCACTTTAACACTGAGTCTCATGGAAACGGGGGTATGGTGTCACCGGTGGCTGCCACGGCTTACTATTTGCTTTCATAAGATTTAACATGGGTTGGGGGTATGAAATGAGGGCATCACGGTGTATGCAGGGCCATTTCTCTATCTGGATTCTATTTTATGTCCATTAAGCAAGGGCGAGGCGCATGAAACAGCGGATGCAGAGAAAAAGAGAGAGAAGAGGTCAAGGGTGTGCATTGAGGGTGGGGGGGGTGGGGATGGAGGGAGAAATATGCGCGTCCCTAGGAGCATCTCCGAGGTGGGCCCCGATCGACGGGGGTCTCGGGCCAGCGCCGAGTGCTAATAGAGAAATCACCCGAGCGCCGCAGGCCTCCTCGCGCGAGAGGAGCCTCTTTCCTCGCTCTCATCCTCGCCTCGTAAATCTGCGGATTACGCGACGTTCCCTTTCTCTCTCCCACGCGCCCGTATCTGGTATGCGGACTCTCCGGATGTCGATGACTTTTTTTTTTCTCCCCTCCCCCTCCGACTTTCCATCCCATCCACCTCATCTTTTGCCCAAACCATGGACGTTTTGGCGAGTGACGGATGCCCCCCCCCCTTCCGATCGATCCATCCGGCGCGTCGACGGTGTGCCTTTGTGCACCATAGATAATATATGTATATACACGGGGAGAGGCGAAGTGAATTAATCCACCGTCTCTGGACTTTTGTCGCAAAAGAGTTGCGGTGATGAGAAAGGGATGCAGGACCCGACACTCGGGCACCGCCGTCAACTGCCCACACTTTCACGATTTAAGCTTGATTGATACAAGCGCTTCGGAGGCGGTCTCTCTTTTGGGGCCGTCCATATAGTGCCGGTGCTTCGTGAAAGGATGAATCTCGTTGCGTGTGGGTTCTCGGCTCTGCGCGGATTACCAACGGGGTTATTTACGCTGTACTTTGGGTGAATGTTATGTTTCGCTAATCGCGCGTTTTTGTTAACACTTTGGGGCGTCACTCGGTTATCCTCCAGACGCTTTTACGACCCGTCGCGCTTGAAATTGTCCGATTTTTTTTTGAATATGGTGAGATTTCATTATTATTTACGAGGGGGCGCGAATTTTTACCTGCTAATCCGTAGCGCGAGGACTTTGGAGATGCAGTTGTCGGGGGGAAAAATTTGTCATCGTAAAGTGGAGATTAAATTGTTGTTTTGGTATGGACGAGATTGCGTTGCCGAGGAAAAAACTGGGAAATATGGTTCGTCGTACTTGTGGTGGTCAGGAATTACTATGGATATGGGAGAACTACGTGTATAGGGTTTAAAGAACACGTCAAAGGTGGTGGTGCATAGCGTCACGTCGTACCGTCACAATCTACCTGTTTGGGCTATCTTGATCTGGCTTAAGATAATACAGACGCTAAGTACACGGCAGTCGGGAAAAGTGTCATTATACCTTTTGGTTGTCCCTTCCACCGCAACTACTCCAAAATACATCTGGTGTTAAAGTCACATCGTGCGTTGTAAAAACTCAAATTTCCTGGTCGTACAAATTCGAGTTGTCAATAAAAACTTTTACGGCCGTGCAAGCGAGATTGTGCTCTTTGCCGTAGAAAACTCGTCGAGGGTTTCGGCAAATTTATCCTTGACATGATCTTTCGGAGCTTGTGTATACGTATATACCAGCTCGGACAACAGCCGGTGTCCTTCGAATTGGTGTGGTTTCGTTTCGTTTGGGCTAGCCGCAATTATCTGTGTCGGGACGTTTACCACTATATCACCGCTTCCATGTGCATGGCTTCTAGACTCGGGTTTATCTCGAAGGTGATAAATGACAGTGATGAGGACGATACGGGTAGTAAAAAAAAAAATTGCTCGTTCCTGTAAAAGAGCAAAACCAACTAGAATAGAGATCTATTTCCTGTGCAATTAAATAGCTACTATACCTGGCTGCAGACTACAATTACAAAAATAGCTTAGTCGAAAAAATTGATTGTTAAGCTGTCTTCCAATTATTCGATACAAAGCTAAATAACTTTTTATGTATCGTTGTGTTTTTTAATAAAAACAATTTTCAAAATAAAATGATTGTTTTGTAAGTAGAGTTCATAGTATGTATATAAATGCACATCAATCATTTTGTATTGCAAAGTGTTCATTTGTTTAATTGCTTTTATATATACTAATTAAGCTTCAGTTCAAAGTGGTTCAAAAAATCTTTATAATTTAAAAAAACATCAAGCCTTTGAATCACAAAAGACTTGTGATGATTTATAGGATTTTATCTCAACTTTTTTATTTACACCTGATAAAAATAAAGTAGTTATTTCAACGGCGCTGCAAATTTGTTTGAAATACCTAAAAAATTTATATGAGATGGTCATAACTCTGAAACAGCAAAGTATTGTAATCCGGACTGGCAAGTTCTTTTAATAAAATATATAATTCGTTCAGGATATAATTGTTATGAATATAGTTGGCATGTTTTACTCCAACTGTAAGGAACGAGCTGATAATAAATAACTTTCATCATATATTTATAAAAATATAAACTTTTATTTTAACTAATAATTATTATATTCAGCTACTTGCATTTTTTTGATACCACTATATTAAGAATTGCGCAAAATTTATAATATTATGTTACTTGATACTAACTTTAATTTACTAAATTTTCATTTGCTTGAAAACAGTTTTGTTTCAAGTTATTTTTATGTATTTTAAAATTATGTTTTTCATATTTATGATCAACTGAAAGGTTGTTTATCGTACCCAAACGCAGATAAGAAAGCCATGATATCACTTTTTAACTACCATTGACTTATCCGTCATGGGCAGACTAATGCAGTTTTCGTAGGCTATATCCAGTTAAATAATGGTTATTTCATTTTCACCTTTGGTTTTTCACGTTAGCTGATAACTGTACTGCGTTCGGGAAAAAGTCATAACACTTTCACACGCGCGCGAATACTCTTTCAGGCAGCGTATTTTTTTCGTGCTTGCACTGTTTATATTGTTTAAGCCACAGCTATGCTTCACACTTTTCTCAAGTAAGTATATGAATTTTACTTATTTTTCGTAATCTTGAATTTCCAATAACAAAAGACTACCATAAGATAGTATAAGCTTCGTATAGAAGAAAATTTGCTCACGAAGATTGTGAAGTTCGAAACTCTGTTAAAGGCACAATACTTAAAATGCTTTACGTCCTACAATCTTTTTAAATACTCTTTTATTCAAAATTGTTTGATTTGTCAGAACTAATGAATTAGTTAATAAGTGCAACATATTTACAAAAATGTTTTATAGTATAATATTATATCTCTATGACATTCAATACTAATCGAGTAAGACCGTATACCAATCGTCACTTATTCTATTGATTATTTATTGTTTACCAAACAGTCATTACAGTATATACTGGATAGTGGCCACCATAGTTATGGCTTTAGTTATATTATTTGGGAATATCATGACCATATTAGCTGCATGGCTCAGCCGTAAACAATTCAGCGCCTCATCGAACCGCCTGATAATCAGCCTCGCCATTTCAGACCTGCTTATGGCTCCCGCAACACTGTATGATCTCATATTGTACGTTTACCCAGATCTCAATAACAAAATTTCGTGCTTACTTAGGTGAGTGATTAAGTATAATAGAACATTAAGTTAAGCAAACAGTTTAAAATTTTTATCTTTAGATTTACAGCCATTGTACAGTGCGTATCGTGAAGGTTTAACTGAAGTTTGCTTACTTCAACAGATACGTCTTTCTGTCTATTGCCTGCACTTCTGGATACTACAATATGGCGGCTATAGCTGTCGACAGATACATTTCAATAATTTATCCACTTGAATATCCCCAATACGTAACCAAGAGCTTAATCCATATTATGATTGCTGTTATTTGGAGCGTAACTCTGTTAAAGTCTACGATACCCCTCTATTGGAACACTTACAAGCCGGGCATCTGCAAATTCTGCCACGTCATGTCTACGTATGTTTGCATCCATTTTTATTTTATTTTTGTATCGGAATAATTTTGTCATAACTTTTTATGGCGCTTGATGTTCCAGACAATACGTAATGGGGATCATGGTTCCAAACTTTTTGATTGTCTGGTTCAGTATTTCGGTGCTCTATTGGAAGATATGGAAAACATCTAGGGAATATACTCAAAGATCGAGAGCGAGATCACAAGAAGTTGGTCTGCAATGTAATGCCAGTTACAGCAAAAGTAATAAGGTATACTAATATTATTTCATGTACCTACACATCACTTCTAATATTGTATATTTATATCAATCGTATTTACCATGTTTACAGGTAGTACTCACGATCCTCGGTTGTTTTTCGTTGTGCTGGTTACCGTTTATGATCCATTTGTTTTTATTCGCTTTGAAAAAAAGCTTAAAACCAAGCGACACGTCATTTTTCGTGGCGTACTGGATAGCGACGTGCAACAGCGGCATCGATCCATTTATTTACGCGTGGAAGAGGCCGGCGTTTCGAAAAGCCTATCGTCGCTTATTAGGACTCAAAGCGCTGGATCGTACCGATTGCGCTCTGGATAATCAGTTGAGAGGCCAGAAAAAGCTGACAAAGATGGTGGGCGAAGAACATAGATGCATGAACATTGTTGTCCTAAAGACCATCTCGGTTAATGTTGATAATGAGACTGTTAGGCATAATTGATTGATCAATTTCAATTTGTTTCTGATTTTTCTGTTATAAGAAAAATTCAATCCATGGTTTAAAAATGAAATAACAAAGTTGTAAATAAATATTATTCGTTTAAGCATGGTATCGGAGTGTCAATACGTTTTTGATAAAAACCTAACTAGAGCTTAATTTGGGTACATTATAATTATTATAAGGTCTTAGAAATCGGGGTTATCCAGAAGACAAAAAAAACAACATAGGTTCTTACGAGAATCTTTGGAATTAAAGCTTTAACTTGAATTGTTAAATTATCATTGCATATGATAACTAGGATGTACCAAATATTACGCCATGTGATGAAAAAAATCTGAAAACACATGTTTTGTTGAAATTCAAGAATGTTTTAAATTGGCCTATCCTAAATCATTTTTCGTTTTTAATTTGAAAACTGTGATGTCTTTTATATGTATATTTTTTTTTGTTTCACGTTATTATTAATTTGTTCTAAAATTTGACATGGAAAAAGATTTATGGTATTTTTAGCCAATTCGAAACGTTATCTGTAGTTTTTTTTATTATTAAGATATATAAAAGTTTCTGTTGAAGTTAAATGTGCGCTTTTGGACACGAACCAATTGTATTATTTATGCCTTTCTTGTCCTCATGTCTTGTTTAATATGAGTCAGGATGAGTAACATGTTAGCAATTCTCTTATCTACCCTATGAAAATAACCAAAATAGAAACTTGAAACAGATAAGTAATTTTAGTACATTTTCTCAGTATAACTCATTCCTTAAACGTACAGTAATAAATTGTACAGTTTGTGAAATGGTCCAACTGAACACATATTGCAACTGTATGAAATAGCTCAACTTGCTTAAAAAAAAAAAAAAAATGATTAGCGTAATTGAGAAAACTAAATGCAGTTTTGCTACAGAGTCTGAAGATACATTTAAATACTTATAACTACAATAACTAATAAATGATTGAATTCTGTAGCGGTTGGAGGCTAAAGTATCAATAAATAATTAATTTACTCGGTAATCGTCATTGTGTCAAAATATCGAGCAAAATACGGCAGTATTTCTTTTTCTGCTATTTATTTGCTCTGCCAAGAATATTTGTATGAGTAAAAAAACAAATTCGGCATGATTGGTAATGAGGTAACAAGGAATCAAGATACTTGTAATTGTACCTCACCCCTTACAGATCACTTATCGCACGTTGCCGTTATCAATACAGTTGAAATTATAGACAGCATTTCTTTTCTCGCACTATACGTATACCAGATTAACAAAAAAGAAAAAAAGGTCAAATTAGACTTGTCAATTTGGGTGCACTTTCACGTGACAATTACACATTTAGTAGACAATAGCTCTCCTCGCGTCACTGTAATCGTCCCCTCGTGAGGAAGTCTTAATGAAAGGGCGCGCAGTCGGACCTTGAAAAATCGTCGCCGCCACCCGAGAGCTCAAAATATTCCAACGAGACACATAACGAGAAACGCACACGTGTGCAAGTATACATACACATGTGTACCCAAACACGCACATTAGTGGCGATGCGATCGAGCACAGGGTCAACGGAAAGAGGGGGAGTCTCGATCGTACCCCGTGTATATATATATACGAGTCATCCTCCAAACAGTGCACAGGTATGTTTATACACTGCAGTCGGGACGCGCCTTCCTAATGAAATTACAGAGGCAAGGGGGTGTGCTCGGCTGCAGCGCCAATTAGCCTTAGAATGTGCCGTTGGTCGAGAGAGAGAGAGAGAGGAAGAAAGGGGGTGAGCCCGAGATTGGCACAGACTATGTCTTTTGGGACGAGTCGCGCCGTCGATGGAGACAAAAATACCGGGCCTCGGACTCCACTCCGTGATGGCCGATTTCCGAAAGAGGCGGAGGTGTATATACGGACTTTGTATTTGCCAAAATAAGATATTGAGGGATATTTACGTCCGCTCTTCCCACCCCACCCCCCTTTTTTTTTTATACCGAAGCAGGGGCTCGGCATTTTTTAATGACAGATTTTGTTTTGAGAAACATTTTTCTTCTTCTCCTGAACATACCTACTTACTTTTTTCAAAGCCTAACGATTACCGTCTCGGTTGTTTTTTTTTTTTTTTTCTTTTTTTTGATAAAATTAATTTTCTAAATATAAACAATCGAGGACACGGGAAACTCGAAACACCATCATCGATCGCGTTACATATCACCCCCGGAAGGTATCCATTATTACAGCTTGGCGAGTTTTATATACATGATGTTGCAGCCATTGAATCCTTGGCATATATGGGTATATAATATGCAGTCCATCTAAAATAAACGATAGAGGGTGCGGGGCTAAATGCTCGAAAAACCCCGTGAAACACGATCGGACGTGGATGCACACGAGCGCACTGGTAGTTGTACGAGCATTCCTGCGTATTTATCGATATTGGGTTCACCCCCGAAGCGAAGACTCGGTATTTTCTTTCTCTTTCGATCCACTTCTACATGTGATTCACATTTGGTGTACGTGCACAAGTACAGCTGTAGCCCCCTTGATACTTCCCAGTGCCCATTTTTTCCCATCTCCCGCATAGGACACGCGAGTCTGACATTGTTACATAATTACCGTTTGGTAAAAATATTTCGGCTCCCAAGACGCTGTAAAAACAATATCAATTCTCATCGGAATCCATCCCCCTTCCTCCCCCGACCTTGTGTCTCGTAACTCAACGGTGATGAGAAAGGAATTGGCTTCAATCGTCATCGTCGAGACACGGACCGAAATCCAAAATATCGCGTCGTCCGAGGTGGCCACACGCATATGTGTATACACACGTACACACGGGGTGGGGGAGGGAAGAGGAGGAGGGGGGGAAAAAATGTGAAGCATCCGAAAAATGCCGAGGGATGGAGAGAAGAATCTGTGTCACGATGTCATTGTGTCAGCGGGAATGGCTTTCCCGTGCGCCAAATTTACAACCCATGGAGTCATTCAAGGCCGGCGCTCGTTCGCAGCTCGAAAGTGCACACAAGCATTTGGCGATCCCTCGTGCACGACTGGAAAAGCATGCCCCGACGACAATGGGGACAATTAAAACTCGCTAAAAATCAAGTAATAATCCCCTCGGCGGCTCCCGGACAGGCCGCACACTTTGCTACCTTTGGCCCCCATTGTGGGCCCCGCTCCAGGGAGGAACGGCATAAGCACGCACACAGAGTAATGTGTCGCACAATGCACGAGTATTATATACGTATATACGCAGGGTATGGGCAGTAAGTAGGCCCCCCCCCAGGAAAAAGCTGAAAATCCTCGTCGGAGGGCGTCGTCATCATCGCCCCGTAGTGTATATCCGGTCGGCGGCGTCGCAGCGAGGCGCATAAAAGAACGAAAGCGACGACGACGACGACGACGAAGCGAGCGAGAGACCACTACTGCGAGACACAATGGGGGCCTCCCGAGTGAGGGACGACGATGACGCTCGGGAGTGCCCGAGCAAAGCACAATGCCCGGGAAAATGAGGCGCGAGAGAGCGCGTATAGGGTCAAGAGCTGGACAATGAGGAAAATCTTGTGCACACGCGCGCCTTTCGCACGCAGAGTGTATATATACGTACCTACGTGGGTGTGCGTGCGTGTGCTGTAGAGGGAGGGTGTAGGTAAGAATTGGGTTTTTTGGGTATACGGAGGTGCAACCACCGGGGGAGCGCCGTGTGGGGTCCGCCGTAGGGCGCAACGCGTTTGCAGGAAGTGTACTCGAGTGATCCGTCGAGTTTTCTTACCTTTTTTTTTTTTCTTTCTTTCTTTATTGCCACTCCCTGCCTTGAACTACTGACCTCTATTTTTTACGATCCCCACCTCGGATGGATTTTTTTCTCGCGCGTGTACGCAAGTCTACGCGTTTACGTGCATGTACGTGAGTCGGGGGGTGAAAAATGAAGCCAAGGGCACTTGACTTTGAGCGGGCCCACGCGTCAAACGGGGCGGGGATGGTGTTTTATTTTCTCCTCCCGCCCACCACCATCGGATATGTGATTTTGATGGAGCGACTCGAGGGTGTGTATAAAGTGCAAAGGAACGCCATCTCTGGTGTCCCTGAGGGTAGCTCGACGCGCCAAGTGTGTAAAAAGGGCGGTAGGGGAGGATCGGTCGGAGGGAACAATGGGGAAAAGCGCGAGGAGCGTGGAGACGCCGGTTAGTTTTTGTGCGTCTGGGTGTGAATGGGCCGAAAAAAGAAGGAGTGTTTTTCTACGGACGTGGCGCGATGAGGACGCTTTTCGAGGGATAAAAGGACGAAATTCACGGCAAAATTGGGCGGGCGGGCCTGCCGTGTTTCCTGTGCACGTGCACTATACACACATACACACAGAGTCCATTTGGGGAAAAAAAAGAAAAAGAAAGAAAGGAAGAATCGGAGGTCGAGTGCGCCGTGAATGCCGAATGGACATTTATCCTCTCGGAGTCAAACCCCCGAACTAGTTAGTTTCTAATAATTTTTGGTTCTTCCCTAAAAACAAAACTGGCGCTCGGCCTGATTTTTATCAGCTTGGCCTGGCACTCGGACTTTTTGTTTTCAACTATCAAACAGATGTTTCTTCCTTCCTTCGCTCCAACAAAGCTAGAATAACATGGTACTTTGTCAGTTTTCGCTGATGTGAAAGAAGAAGGAAAAAAACGCTTGTCTGATATTTTTTCCACAATCCATCCAATACGAGCATCGCGGGGACGATTCATGCGACAACTATTACCCCGCAACCACGGAGGTATGAAAAAAAAGGCAAATGAACCACGTCCGCCGTTGTTCTCGAGGTCGAGTCGTGCACAAAGCAAAGCCCAATGGCCGAGGCAATCAGCGTCATCCTTCCCGGTCGTGTGTAGCGCTCGAGCCGGTGCGTAAATCAATTATTCTTCATCACCTCTCGGGACCGAATCTCCTCTAACACTTTTCGTCTTCGTCTTCCCCTCTAAGCACGACAAATTTAATTTTCGCGCTCGTCACCGCTTGAAAGGCTGTGTGGGGTCCATTCAAAGGTAGAGATGATAATTTCGCGCGTGAGAACGCCTTCTCCTCCTCCTCTCCTACGAAAACGAAGGAATGTCACGCTCTCACGATAAGAACCAGCGCCTATGCGACAATAAAAAAAAAAAAAAAAAATACGGAATGGACCCATCCGATGGACAAAGGGAGGCACGTGCATTATGGTTTTACGCAACGCTCCTTCCAGAAGCTGTCAAACGGTAGTGTGTTTTACACATCTGATAACCAGAGTAGTGCGCCCTGTAGACCCGAGGACAGTGCCCGCAAAGCCGCATCATAAGCCGAGACTTCCGTGCCGGGAGGGGAAGAAAAAACAGCAGCTTCCCTCGTATTATCTAATCTGGACTAGAAAAGCCCGATCGCCGCCCTGCGACACCTACAGCCGTGAAAATCGCAAAGCCCGTTATCCAGCCGTGTGTTTGTTCGCCCAAAAAGGGACACAAAAAAAGTAAAAAAAAAAAAAAAAAAAAAAAAAGGAAGAAGGTGTTCCCATTGTGTCGTGCCCGACTCGGAGATTTCGTAAAGCAGATAACCCATCACTTGGGGCGTCATTTGTAGCCCAAAGCCGCGCGGCGAGAGAGAGAAGTGTCCGTGACTGTCGGGCCGTGAAATCGCGATTTCGCCGCAGATTATACACTCTGCGCGCCGTCCCTCTCTCTCCGTGCACGGGTCGTCCGAGGAAGAAGCCTCTCTGCGGAGGGGAGGCGTGGTCGACCGCGTTTCGTTACAGGATCGCGCGCCGATTTGTCCAAGCCCGGCCGTTTGGCCAATAGCCGGCTCGCCGCGGTTTTCGCGCTTGTGTTGCACGCGTGTGTGCACCCAATACTGCCGCGCCTTGGCTTTTGTTACACGGTCATACGGGGTGGATGGAATTTCGCTCGATTTCCGGGCCAGCCAGGCGCCACCGATTGCGGAATCGGTATAGGTACGCGCGCACTGGTTCTCGAGAAAAAAAAAAAAAAAAAAAAAAAAAAAACGTCTCGGTATGTTCCATCGAATAGAAATCATGCTTCGATTGGCCACGAACGACAACCGCAGGTATTTCTAGATCCAAGCTGACGAATGGCTCCTCATTTGTATGAGCCGATTTTCCAATCTGCATATGCATACCGCAGAGCTGTACCGATTTTTCACTCGCGGCCCGGGTCGATAGATCGTAGGAATCCCATAATTTCCGTCGATCAAGATAACGCCCTTAAACCAAAGGACGGTGAGGGGGGGGGGAGAGGAAAACAGTGTGGAGCTAATGTTGTGGGAGGAAAAGAAGAAGAAGAAGAGGAGACGGGCAAAAGTGAAGGGATATACGTGTACCAACATTGGAATGAAGAGTGCGAGGGGGGTGGGGGGAGAAGGGACAGAAAGAACCGAAGAAACGGAAAAGGGGTCGAGTGGGAGGAGAAACAGGAGCACAGAACACAAAGGGGAGCGCTTATTCTCTCGACTGCAACGCGAGCGGTGGCGGCTTCGAAACGGTCCAAGATAAATGACGATATATATACACGGGCGTGGGTGTGTATACGTGATGTTACACGTTGTGCATGGCGCTTGTACGTACAAATGCATACCCACCCACCGGTCCGAGGGATCTCCTCGAAAGGGGGGGGTGTAAAATAAAAGACCGTGGGGGGGAGGCTCCTTGGCGTTTCCACACCGACACGGGAGATGGAGAAATGGATACACACCCGAATCGGAGAGGGGCAATGCGTGTGTGGAAGATGGGCCTGCCCTTAAATCATAGGCCAAACAAGCCCATTGTTGCGCGTTTAGCGTGTGAAAGAATGTTGCCAAATCCAAACGCGCTGCCGGTCCTCTTCTTTCGAGGGGGGCACCTGTAACATGTATTATATACCTTCTTACACCCGTACAGTGTGGGTACATCCATATATAATAGCACAAAGAAAGAGACAATGGGGTACATCTTGGATGTCGATGGGCACGGAGGGGGTGCATTGGTATATTATAATCTTTGGTGTGAAAGGTCGCCGCTACTTATTGATTTCATGCGAAATTCTGGCGAGTACAGTTTCTCACACTTACTTGTAGCATTATATACATGGTATACTCTTGTGGCCCGCAGTACAGTTTCTACTTGGCGACATTCCAAATCCTGAATCACGGGGTATCGTCGTCCGTCACCCATGTATAATGTACACGAGGCACAAAAACAGACGTTGACTCGGAGTAAGAGATGATCGCTCGGTGGCCAAAGCACATCACGCGGCGAAATGAATTTTTATGAACCCTAAAAGTACGAATCGAGAGCACGTTTAGGGATCGTTTACGATCGTTTACGATCGATATCTCCCGAAAGGGGGGAGCCGCGGCGACACCTTCGAAAGTCAAGGTTGTGCCGCGCTCGGTCGTGGGGAGAGAGAGGGAAAAAAAAAAAAAAAAAAAAAAAAAGAATCATAAAGGCATCATCGGAGGGAAATACAGCTGATGGTCTTGGTCGATTGTGATTTGATGCAGCAGTAAAACCGGGGCATAAATAATTCATAGGGAATGTAATGTAGCCCCCACGACAACGACCACGGCGGTAGCGACAATCGGCTTGTGTGCCCGTGTACACCTAGTTCGACAAATCGAGAGGTCTCGTCGTAAATTTTATACGATCGCGCGCGTGTGCAAGCGCCCCTTCGAAAGTAGTGTAAGCTCGGCCCCACCTGCTTATATACCATCGTTAAAAAAGGGAGAAATAAAAATCTTGGGCACACGGGATCGTTAACCAGGGGGGGGGGCGGTTAAAGTTTGTGTTTTGCGCGTTTGATAAAAAGTCGGGCCGTCCAGTGCCAAAGGGGAGCCCGTGGCATTGCGAATGTGTGTGTACGAGATGGGAGATCGCGACGAAAAGTGGCGCCGGATTGTCGCCCTTTATAGCGGCTCGGCGCGGGCGTGCGAGAGAGAGAGAGAGAGAGAGGATATGAGGGGCAGAAAAAGGTGGAAGAATGGGGCACCGCGACCACGTGTGTATATATAACACAGAAACGAACAAACCACACGTTGGGGAATAGGGGGAGCTCGGGGTCAGCTTCGGATTTCTCTCGGATAGCCTTTACGGCGGATGCATGTATATATAGGTGTGCACGTGCGTTGTTTCGACTGTGCCGGCAAGCGACGACGAAATCTGCCGATGGTCAGAGGCATTGTGCGCGCGCGAGCCAACAGATCCCAAGTTTGTGAATGAGAATTTCGTTCGGGGACTATTCTCTTGTGTTCTGTCTTTTTCTTGCTACCGCCACTGGACGAGGCGTATATATGGTATGTGTGCACGTATTGGCCGCAGTGGAAGTGGGCAACAGAAAGAAAAAAAAAAAAAAAAAAAAAAAAAAAAAACGAAAAAAGTGGAGCTGTTGCGAGGTCGAGAGTTGGAGATGGGGGAGATTTTGGCGCGATGAATAAAGCGCGGGCGTCACCGTAAATAAATAAGTGTTTTTGTTTCGTTGTAGGTATGTACACGTATATATGTTGAATATGTTGAAAATGTACATTATAAAAATACAGGGTTATTGAGCTTGCCTTGTCTAATCTGACTCATTTCATCATCTATTATTACTACTGACTAATGGTATGCTAAAAATTAATAACTAAAAAAAATGTTAGGTTCAGGCAATGGGAAGAGACAAGTTATTTGTTTCATCATCATCCACAACCTTCGAAGGTACAAGCGCTTCTGTTATCGTGGTTTTACTTAGCTCGTGCATGACTGACACTACGTAAGATGCGGGGTTTGGAACCCAACGAGGTGCAAAATCAATCTGTTTCAAGTCCGTCTCAATACGATGTGACCCATTCGATTGAACGAACATGTGAAGACATAAGAATCAGTTTCGAAATTAAATAACAACAAAATCCCAATGATGCATCGATTTAACGCGGATGCAGAGGTAGAAAGGCATCAAAGCCAAACATTGACGATTCCGACGACACTGAGAAGAAGAAGAAGAAGAAAATCGTAAATCGAGAGAAAAACGAGGAAGAATCGACTGCCGCGCGCAGAGAGAGGGACGAAAAATAAAAGGGGGCAAACGGAGGAGAAAAGAAGACCAGGGGAGGGAGGTTTCATTCAAGAAAAGTTTCTCGGGGGCATGAATGGACCGAGAGAGAGAGAGAAAGAGCGCCGATGGCGTCAGTTCCGTTCCGGCACTTTGCCAACAACTCACGAATTCAAGTGGGATGGGATTAGAGCCCTGGCCCTTCTTCTTTTTTTCTTCTCCTCCACGGCTCCTCTCCCCCTCGCCACCCCGATTGTTAGCCCCGATGCTCCTTTGCGCGCATCCGTGACGCCCCGGGATTATTGCCACGGGGCCTTTTTACGGGACTTCTTTCACTGCTCCTCCTCACCTCCCCTCCCTCCCTCTCTATATACATACGCTTCTTCTTCTCTTTTTTTTTTTTTTTATACACATCTCCACGAGTAGTCCCATCCTCCCTTCTGTAAAAGAGAGTTGTTGGCCTCATCGAGCAAGAATCCCTCGTGTATATACATATAGTATACCGCTCGCTTTTCCGGCCCTTCGGAAGCCATAATAAAGCTTACCTGTGGTTTCCAAGGGGCTCGTGCATCGTCGTTGTTGTTGTTGTTGTTGTCGTCGTCGACCGCCAGGCTCTCCCGGTCCCCCGGGAAAATTTTTATTAACCCCTTACAGCCGATGCCAAGGTGAAATTATGCCTTCCCGTGCAGTCTCCACGGGCCTTGACACACAGACACACTGGCCCTTCCGTCTGCTTTCTACCCACGAAAGTCGAGTTGGGTTGGCCAAAAATTCTCTGAATCGACTCGCTTCATTAATCTCCGAGTGATCGAAAATTCATCGCAAAAACCGAGCCGATTATCTCCGATTAACGGTGCACGGAACACTTTCCCGGTAAGTACAAACAAATAAGCTTAAGCGCGTGTAAACACCTATCGAGCGAGGAACAAACGATTTACGAAGGATATATCCTCCTAATTGTCAGTCGAGGGCTCTAAGCGGCTCGAAACCCACGGAGGGGGCACTTTAACACTTGACTTTCATCCGTGCAGGACGTCGGAGGATATAGGATCATACGTGCAAAGGGAATACAACCAAGAGGGAGAGAGAAGTAGGGGGGGAGGAGTTTTGCACGTGTGCACCACGAGTTACCGAGCGCCACCGTACGGTGAGCGATATCAATGGATCTTCGGCTCGGCTTGGCTGTTGGATATGTGTATATATACATATATATACAGACCTAAAAGGGACTGCTAACGAGAAGGAAGATTCTGCCCCACCCAAGTGTGACGGATGCTCCTTTGGAGAGTTCGAGGAGTGAGATGTGGGAAGGGAGAGATAGCCGAGAGCTCGAGGTGTAAAGTGAGCTACCCCTACTCGTGTTTGAGAGCCATCACTCGTGGGTGGATATACGCTCGTCTTAATGAACTACTTTGCCCTCGAGGCGCATACCATATTTTCATTATTAAATATCAATCCATCGCCACCTAGTGATATACGTACAAAGACGGCACAACAGGTGAAAAAAAAAAAAAAAAAAAAAAATACATTTGTTTGTCCACTTGTATTGTATATCCGGTGTTGCATCGAGCGAGTAATAGGGGAGCGTACAAATAAAACGTATATAGTACAGGACGTTCGAAAAGAGCTCGACGGGGAATATATAAAGGAGAGGCCTCTCTCGGGGGCTGACGCGTTGTTAGGTGTGTATTACCATCGCCGGAACATTTCAATTTCAATTGGGCTCCGTCGTCGACGAATCGTTGCGGGGCGTGACGGGCCGCCCGCCCAGCCCATTATACTTACCACCGTGGAAGGTGCGCGCGCGCGAGCCCCCGTTTCGCTCGGGGTGCGGAAAAATTAAAACGATCGGGCGCCCACATCTCTCCCCCGCACAATATATCGCCCGGTGTGGTCCACGGGCTCTCTTCCCCTCGCTTTTTTTTTTTTTTTTCTTTTACTACCCCACCATTGTCGAGCCGCGTCGTCTTTTTTTTACTTCACTTATTTTTTCATCCTTGTATTCTTTTCGTGTGCTCTCGTTGGTGTATTTTTTTTTTTGCTCTCTCTTTTTTCCGGAGGCTTCGACGGTGTACGCTCTTTGGGTAACAAGAGACGCTAAAGATCGTAGATCGGCCATGCGTAACGAGGACAAGACGCGGGTCCGAAAACGCACACGCGCTCGTAATTAAAACACATTCTTGCTTCGAGCCCGGAGTTTACGCTCGTTTCCCTCAGTTACGTAATTATGGATAAATAATCCATCGGGGACCAATTAAACCAAAAGTGTGTGGACCCCATGCAAATTAACCATTTACGAAAGAATTTTCCCAAAGATACCGATCTCCACTACCTAACGTCCTTGTCGTCGTCGTCGATTATACTTTAAATGCATTCCCCAATAAGTATATACACAAGGGAGGACAAAAAAAAAAAAAAAAAAAGAGGAACCAGAGATTCAAATAATTTAACAAGCACAACGACCAGCATAAACTATCGTCAAACACAAGTTTCCACCCGAGCGTAGTACGTACATATATGTGTATGCTTGTTATGATTGTGGATGTCTCGCGATGGCTACTACCACTATTTTTATTTCTGATCCTAACCGTGATAAGCCCGGGTATCCTCGGCTCTCCTTTTTCTTCCTCCTCCCGGCGGCGCGTCAGGAGCACACGCGGAGAAAGAGAGCGTGTATCGACGAGAATCTGAGAAGGGCTCTCGGGAGCGAGTCGGAGAAAAGGAAGAAACAGAAGCGAGGAGAGCCCGAAAAGAAGAAAGAAGAGATCCACATACACGTGTACAGCGTACAAGGGAGAGAGAGAGAGAGAGGGGAGTGTTCGCGGCTACCTGGTCGCGGACACCTCTGGCTCAGGAAGTCGTCCGTCGTCCCGCTGCCCCTTATTTTTTTTTTTTTTTTGGCTTGTTAGATCAGACCGACAACGGCGAGAAAGGGGACTGCGGCCAACAACTTTACAAGCGTGTTGCTTTAATTATTCCACGTGTTTTACAGAAATTCACCGCCTAAGCAGCAGGTATATAATATACGGGGCGCCGGGGATAGACTACACGAATTCGAATCGGTCGGCTGGAAGGGATCGCACCATATGTGTATATATATACAAGACGTGCCAGAGTCGTTTTCTTTCTTTCTGTGTATATACCAACGACTAAGATACGACCGATGTCGTTTCAGATTAGGAGCGCCATCAACGCGATTTCGGCCTTTCGGGAGACTTGCCGAGTGATGCCAATGAAAAATGGCACACTCCCCTCCCTCCCCCTAACCGCTCTGTTGCGTGGATCGTTGCAGTTTATTCCTATTAACGAGCCCCGACGCTTCTTTTTTTTTTTTTTTCCTTCTCGTTCGCAGCGCTCGACGTGGTTTTGAATTATTTATGAATTTTATTAAGTTATCACGCAGCGCTTTACCAACCACGGCATTACGATGAATTTATCGACATACTTATGAATAATCATTCCGTTCCTAAAGACCGTAACGAGTGCTGCGATGCTGTTGTGTAGATGTAGGGAATAAGAGAAATGATAGCGCTAACGAGAGAGAGAGAGACGGCAGAGGAGGAGAAAAAAGGAGAGCAGAGCGCGGGGCACCCCGTGAAGTGTACAATGGCGAGGTAGTAAAAGGGATGACGAGAGGCGAAGAAGAAGAAGAAGAAGAAGCAGAAGGAGGTGGGGTGGGGGGGACGCTACTAGTCGCGCCGGCCGGTGTGAGAGGGGGGGACCCCCCACGGTCTCCTCACCGGGGCCCCTCGCACTTTCCCACGTGCGGGTGATCCCGTTTCATCCGCGCCGCCGCGCCTGCCACCGACGCTATTCGCCAGCTACCCGAAAACCTGTACGTACAACCCATACCCCATATAATGGTCAAGGTGTGTGCGTGCGTCTGTATGTATATATGTATATATATGTTTCTTTTTCTTTTCATTCGCGTATATGCGTATGTATGTATAAGCGTGTATAATGTATGCACGAGTCATCGTAGACGCCGCCAAGGTCTCCTTCTGCGGGTGCGATGCGTTCGCGCTAATCCGCCGACTAGACGGTGTTTGTTGGGGAGATTAGGGGGGGGCAAGGGGGGGTCGGAGAGTGATGAATAATTTTCTCTCTCGAGTGCCGTGGCGCTTGTTGTGCGTCGAGGGAGGATAGATGCCTCATATACACGCTATATGCTCGGGACAAGCTGAAAGGGGGGGGGGGCAGTGGTATTGTGAACGACTGGGAATGATAATGAAAGATGAAGGGTTAGTCGTCGATTATGCGCTATGAGGATCTGGTTTTTTTTTTTTTTTTTTTCCTTTCGGGACTTTTGTTGTTTGCCGATGATGGACTGCGGAGGCTTTTCGAGCTAAACTACGTTGTGTTTTTGTGCACTTACGAAGGACGCTCGCGTGGAGCCGTCGATTTGAAACTGACACCTATATGTGTGTGTAGCGTCGCATTGTATCTTTGACGCCGAGCGATTTATCACGGTTTCATGTCTACCGTAAGAATGTGTCCTAGATTCATAGCCAAATATGTTAACAATGGTATTCCATCGGATGGGGGAAAATTGTCTTCATAGAGCCCTTATTACCTTGCGGACCCGCGTTAAATTAGGTGAGAGACCCTAATTTACGACGTCTCTTAATACAGTGTACTCGTTGGCATAGGTGCAAACAAACACACGCGCTCGAGATGTAGAGAAAGGAAAAGTATAGTCCCCGAGCGGGATAAAAGAATAAAGGGGGGGGGGAAAGGGGGAGAGAAAAAAGATTCGCCCCGCTCGAACCACTAATAGGACAAGCTCTTTTGGATTCCTGATGCTCGTTTTGCGGATGTTAACAAGGCACCTTCGGCAGCATCGTGCGGTCGATCCCGACCTGTTCGCCGGTACACGTGTACGGCGAGCTCTCAAATCTAGTAAATTTTATTCGTTGTACGTGTTTAAGGGTGGGCATGGATTTTGGACAAGGAAATACTCACTCGAGACACAAAATACGCTGGTTATTGTTGCTTTAGCAATCAACGTCTCTGTGTTATGGAAGAAATAGTTTTTATAGATTTATGACTGTTGATGTGGTTATATTTTTTAAATATTGGGTTCAAAATTTTATACAACGTTTGAAGAGAACAATAACTTTTCATAAAAAATGTTTGCTATGATAAAAACACTGCATATCTCGATTTTTCTTTTCGTATTGAATACGAGTGGCATATAATGAAGTATTTTTACTTTAAATCAATAAGATCGAAAAATGTATTTTTTTTTTTTTTTTTTACGTCATTGTAAGTCGACGAAGCCCAACAGAAAAAATGATATGCACGTTATTTGTAATGAAAGAATTGGCAACCCACCAATAATCCATGTGCATGATAAGTAGTTTGCAGTGACTTCAAAATGATTCGGTGTCGTGAAGAGCAGTATGACAATTAAATATGTTTAAAAATTGAAGATTTTGCAAGATATCGTATTAAAATTTTATTTGATAAAAATAGAAACGTAATATGTTTTTATCGCTGAAATAAAATCACATTAATTAATAAACTTTTTTATTATTTAATTATTTATTTAATTAAATAATTAATTGAATAGTTATTAGTTTATTTATTTATTGTTTAACTTTGTTATGGAAGGTTTAGATTCCATTAATACCAAGTTAAATATAATATTCAATAGACATTTACCTAGTACTCCTAATACTTAATTTTGATAAAAAAGTAAAAATAAGTGTACAGTTACAGTGCAAACGATCTACTTAAGACATAAAAATTGTGACTGGTATACAGCTGTTAGATTCGACATGATGTATAATTCATGTTGTCACAATAATTTCAGGCTTTTTATTTTTCACGATCATGATAAAAATTTGAGCATAATAAGCATATTATATCTTTTCCATCAGTAAAACATCCAACACTTTTAAATTTTCGTTTAATTTTTCATCCTTACCTACGTTGATTCGGATTCAAACGTAAACTACAGTCACACGGTATGGTTATTTACAACAAAAGTCGTAGCTGAAAATTTTTTGCACACCAAACCAAGCGCAAAACGAAAATTTTAATTCACGAGCGAGCAAAAAACATAAAAAGAGATAAAAAGAAAAACACACGATAAGATAAAAAGTGCATTCGATCGAGAGAGAGAGAGAGAAAAGGTGTACTCACACTCAGAGGCACCTAATAGTCGCGTGTAAGTAGGTATGTAAAAATACCCTCTCGTTTGTAATGCAAAAAAAAAAGAGCATATACGATACTTAACGGGGGAGTCGGATAGCACTCCTCCTCTTTCACGTTGCCACTATGAGCTGGTGACGGCGACAGTTTCTCCACTTTTGATCTCTCTTCTTTCGCCCGTCTTCCTCATCCACGCGCGAAAAAAGAGCCCCTGTGACTCATGCCACTGGGCCAGCTAACGTGACTTTTCTCGTTTGACATCTAGTATTTTTGTACGCAAACGATCCACCCTTCCTTCCCCCTTTCTCAGGCTGGATTACTCATCTCCATTGTTTTAAAAGCCAAAACTCTTAATCGTCCAGCTGATGCTCTGACACAAAAATCCAAGCTCTCATTGTGCAACGGTATAAGCCTCTCCATGTGATCGTCTCTATGAGAAAAAAAAAAAAAAAAAAAAAAAAAAAAGAGGTACATCGGACACACGTGGTTGGCTCAACGAGATTGCGTATACATACACCGTGGCCATCAGCTATGAGGGGCATTTCCGCCGTCCTCTCTCTTTCACACGCGCGCAGTATTTATTCAATATAACCCATTTACGAACCGCTAAGCAGACGCACACACCCGGTCGTATAAGGAATTATAGCCGGGGACGCGCGCGCATACGAAATTTACGTTTCCCAGGTGAGGCGTGCGTATGTATATGCCCGTACCGACTTTGTTCTGTTGGTTTAACTCTTTCTTTCTTTCTTTTTTTCTTTTTTTTTTTTTTTTTTCCTTTTTCGTACGCATTCTTATGTCATCGGCATATGATACAGCGTCAAGGGAAAAAGAGAAGATATCTCGAGAGATTTCGATCTCTCGGGGGGCACGTGGCTTGATAGATGCTTTGATTAACTGCGCCTGGCACTGCTACTTTTTTTTTTTTTTTTTTTTTTTTCTCCTATAGGCAAGGCGGGTCTCCTCTGATGTTACCTCCGAAATGATCATCGGGATAACTTTTTCATTGTTCGCCCAATAGATAAACTGTTGAATGAACCTCATCATCCATGTCAGCCACGTGATATAAAATTAAGCAAATTTGCCACGCGATTGTACAGGAACAGGAACAACAGCAGCGACGGTCACTCCTCGCTTTTACGAGCTTCAACACCTGGGGCTTAAAGGTGCTTGCGAGCAACAAGTCGACCCGTCGAGTTATATTCCTCCCTCGCCGGAGCAGCACCGATTGTGTATACCTACATGTCCCCCCCGAGAGTAAGTATATATATTATATTCATGTGGCGGTGCGCAAAAGTGCCGAAGGGACGTCTCGTTCATCAATCACGCGAGGAGACCCCGCGTCGAATCGCACTTTAAGGAGGAGGGAAAAAAAAGAGCCGGTCGTTAATACTTTCTTCCTTGGGCACAAAGAATATGGAAAAGAGGAGGGGGAGGCGAAGAAATTGACTGACTTGTCGCCCAGCCTTTCCTCGGACGGCGCTGTCGATCGTAAAGTGCGCGCCGGTGATTTAGGGCGCTAAGCCGAGGCTATACGTGCGCGTGTGCACAGGTGCGACGAGGAGAGACACAAGTTTGGCCCTTTCTCTCTTTTTCCGCATATTGTGTACCTGTACTTGCTTTGGAAGCGCTGCTGCGGGTCATTGAAGTCGGGCTGACAATAAATTTCGAATCATCGTCCGCCTTCATTAGCGGAAAAGGCTCGGAGATTGTCGTTTTTTTTTTCGCACGCTCCTCGTCAGCCGGAAAGGGGTGAGAAAAAATTTTTCCGATGACTGGTGGAAAACGCGGCTCGGTCGATGGCATTGCTATCCGGGGTGATGTCTCCGGGGACTGCGTGGCATATATGTATATAACCCACGTCATTTGTCCTTGCGCACGACAATGCGTTTGCGCGTGTGGCGCTGACCAAAGTGTACTGTTGGGACCGTTGTAAGTGTATGATAAAGTAAAGCTCCTTGAGCTATGTTTACCCCTCTTCCTCCGGATGTCTTAAAATTTTCCTCTGAGGAAGGAAGCCCCGAGTTTGCCGTTTACCGCCCTGCGTGCGAGACACTTTTCCGTAATTTACCGCTTTTCAATTGCCTCCCGTTCCGGTCTTCTTGGCTCTACGGGCCATAATAGGTGCGTCCGTGTCAGGGGACCACAGATATTTTTCCACAATGGGGCTTTTAGTGCTGGATGTGCGTGAATTTGGTTATTGCGGTCGTGACTTTGCGGCTCGCTCCCCCATAGATAGTGGCTTCTGCGGGGATTGAAACTATACATGTACATACCTATTTATGACTTTCAACCATCGCCGTAAATAAAGCAATTGAATGAGGTTTGATTTTTTCCTGGTTTAACTGCAAAAGACTTGTTACGTCAGTACTACAATAAGATGTACAACTACAATACACATTTTTGGGGAAAAGGCCTTTAAATAAAATGAAACATTTTCTGAGTAAAAATAAAACGTGCATCAAATATGGCACATAAAATTGCTTATTTAACTTCTAAAAATTGAAAAAAAGTTATGATGATGATGAATTAATGAAAATACTATACAAAGGACTTTTGAATTAAAATGATTGAAAAAAAATACAATTATGTTACCTGTCATTTATTGAAAATTATTCGTAAACTATATGCGTACAAAACAATTTATTGCATTATTTATTGCAAATTTCTTTTTAATTTTAAGTAACTATCGATGTACTATTTTTGTGCTAAAAATTTCATCTGAAATCTAATTGATAAAATTTTTTCGTGGGATTTGCTTCATTCATCGAGACACAAAAATTGTTTACAAAATTAATAAATTTTACTAGTTTTTTTTTAAATGTATTTTTCTCGTTGAATTAAGATTCACTAGTTTATGGCACATCAGAGTCGTACAATTTGTTTGATCTTTCCCCATAAACTAATTTTCATTTAAAACCCATGCAAGGGAACACATGTAACTCTAAAGTAGATTTCCTCGCTTGCAATTAAAACGTTGACGAAGTATCAAAATTCAAGATACAAGATTTATTAAAATATATTATATACATATATATCACTTATTTTGCTACTAAATGATGCCTAATGATAATTCTTGGTGTTTTCTAACGAGTCGTAAAATACTTTTACACAATAATGTAGGCTGTCTTTCTACAGGTGATGCCAATTTATCATGTATTGCCCATTGAAATTCTCCCCCAGCGCTCTCGCCGCAGCAGACACCGGGATCTGAGTCACGCGCAAAAGAGACCTTATACCTTCCCCGCCCCCGCATACCGTTGGAAGGTATAAGGTATATATATATATACATTGTATGCATCGTACGATATCGCAACAATACTTTTGTAACGTCGACGCATAAAAATAATGCGCCAACGAGATCGGCCCCGCAGGTATCATATACGTACGTCCCTTACCCCTTTTTTTCATCCTGCAGTGCCCGAACTCTACACACAGACACACACACACACACCCACATAATAAGGCGATCGTCGATGATCTCCACTTCCCTTCGTCGTTTGCTCCCTGCTTTGGTCAGCTCCTCGTCGCTGAAAAATAAATAAGATCCGCGCACAAACCCATAAGTAGGTATATAAGCATACGCGCGAGAACGAACGCAAAAGGAGGAGAGACGATTGCCGAGGTCGCGACATCGTGACCACCACCACCAACCACCGCTGATTTACATATTGTCCACCGTTCGAGCAGCAGCGAGTCACGTTTTTGTCTTTCCTTTGGAATGCCGTGTGTCGTACTGCCCGGCCACAAGAGGGGGGGCCAAAGACAACCCCGGCCCCAAGAGGGGATATCACATTCTTCCTCTCCCTCCTCCACCTACCGCCTCTTCGGTGACTTTTTATCTCTCTCTCTCTCTCTCTCTTTCCGTCCCATTTCGTTGTACGTATATGTATATAAATACCCTTGGTCTCAAATGCCCTCCTCTCTCTCTTGGCTTCGCAACCTCGCGACTCGGAGAAATAGGTGGGCTCGTTAGCAAATTATTGCATCCGTTTCTCATTTCGTTCCCTCATCACGCGGCTAGAATCTCTCAATTAGGACTTTATTTTTCGTACGTCACTCTTTGTGTGTCTACATGTGTATATATTATACGAATCATACGTGCACGGTGTACCAGCGTATTACAGCACACGAGCTGTAAAAACCGAAAAATCGTCGTTACGTGATTGCACGGGCAGACACGTGCGCGCACTCCGGAGCAAAAGTAACGAGGAGCACCTCACGGGAGGCTCTATTACAGTCGAGCATCGTATATATATATGCACTATATTTATGCAGAGAGAGAGAGTTTAACAGCACCAGTTGCAGCCAGTTAGAGAGCAAAAGGGGTCTCCTATCCGAGGAGCCACCAACGTCGATCTCCCCCGAGTCACCGTCGGGGTAAGAAGCATAAAGAGGGAGGGAGGCGTCGGGCGATGCATCCTCGACACTTCTCGTGCACCCGCATCCAGGGAGGCCGATGCATGCCTCGTTTGTTCGCGATCGGCAATCGCCGGCCGGTTTTTTTTTCATTCCTTTTCGGTTAATGACGTATAAATCGCGTCGTTGAAAACTCTCCTGTATGCTTTTCTTCTCCGAATACTATATTACTTTTCATTAGTATGATATTGCGCGATCCATGGCCGGACAAATTACAGGTTCGGGGGAAAAAAAAAACGAAAAAAACGGGGTGTGTACAAATGGACGAGGCGTCCTTTTCATTATACCTATAGTAGCGCTCGGCTATACATTTGGTATTATTAGCCCGGACGAGTTTAGCATAACACGCTAATGTATCTTTCGACACCGGAGCGGGGGGACGGCTCTTATTTTCAATTTCACGGTCGTAAATTCGGGCCGATGTGTATACCCTTGGCGATCGGCGGCAGAAAAATTCGTGCACGCTTGCGGGGTGCATCGACCGGGAGGAGTCGGCAGAGAGTGCATCGGGTATGCAAATGTGCATCGGGGCTGGAAAAGAGCCCGGGGATTTTCGGTTCCCATGCATTTCGCGACGAATCGCCGCTTTTGAGGTTTTTCTCCTTCCTTTTGCCCCTAGCGCGCGTGTGTGTGCGTGCTCGGTATAGATCGGCGGACGTGTACTATCGGCTGTAAGGCAATTAGACCCATCGGGAGACAGTCGCGCGCGTTATCGCCGTCGCGGGGTAGGAGAAAATGGACCTTAATCCTGAAATGCATGCGTGAAAGGGCCGACCACCTGTGCGCGATCCGATCGGTCAATTTCTCGGCTGCTCTCGCTCGCTTTCGCGTTCATCTTCGTCGGCAGTCGATTTGCATAAATTGCGACGTCGAGGAGACTCATGGGCTCGCTGAATCTTTTTACAACTTTCAAATGTATCTTGAAAATTATTACACCGCACAGGTGGATCATTGGTCCTACCGGCATTTGGAGCTATTGGATCGTCCAGACTATTTATCTAAATCATGAAAAAATAGCTGTTCAAAATCGACAATTGTACCATCTTATAATAGGATCGATCGTCGTGTGACTTGGTTGGGCCGGATTACAAATTTTTTTATGAGATTTAAAGAATAATCCATGTCATTGAAAAATAAAAATTATCGATGCTATTTCATTTGTTTACCCTATGACAAGAAGTATCTTGACAAATGACTTCATTATTTAAAACAAAATAAAAGTATGTAAAATTTGAGTATACGTAATACATGATTTCGTAATGATTGTAATACACGATGCGAAAGTTTTTATATTTAAAAATAACCCATTGATGACGTTGTGGCCTTTTTAATAATAAATTAATAATTGTAGGCAAGATTTTTTCCTCTATGGATTGATATATTATAAGAATACTTTCAAGAGACTATAAAAATAGTGTCCAAAGTGCATCGTCTCGTATAGCCAGTTTATTGAAATTTTCTAGTCATCTCAATCTTGTCATCACAACTTACTTCACGTAGTAAAAATCGCGTTAGTTCGTGGATACTTAAAAATCATTTGCGCTTTATTCATGATCATGCCTGGACAATTGACTCGGTATGAGCTGCACTGCTCCACACACATATTATCGTGTGTTCACATATTAAGCCTCCGAAAACCCCGAGGAAGCTCAAAGTTCAGTGAAACGCGGAGCCGTTCGTGGGAACCGTGGGATTTCTTCCGAGAAGGAGGGAAGATGAAGACGTCCGTCGCGTCACGAGAGAAAGAGACGAAGCCTCGAAAATGAGAGGAAGAGAAAAAAGCAGAGCGGACAAGTATAAAATACACGAGAGGGCCTCTCGCGGTGTCTCTCCTTTTCGGCCGAGCGGGGATTTACAAAATTACGCGCCGCGGCTACCTACACGCTCTCCACCGTTTCTTTAATTTGCCGCTCCAAGGCGAAACCCGCGCGCGGACCCGGTGATTTACGCGATTTTAATGTCGCGCTAGAGATCTCCCAAATCAACGCCCCACCCCCCCACCCTACGCAGCATCCCAACTCTATATTATGCAAATCGACCCGACTCGAACTGTAATTAACCTCCCCGGGGATAATATCGATACGCCGCCGAACCGAGAGCCGATCCCACGTGTATATACCGCGTTATACAACACAGCTGCGTTTTGTAAGATCGCCCGGACAAAGAGCTCGAGATAGCTGTGATTTCCAACCTTACATGTATACGTGATACACGCGCGCGCAGGAGCGCACTGCCTCGGCGTCAAGTCGTTAGGCTTCTTCCTCCCCCCCCTCAGGGAGCCGAGTTTTGGAGACCATTAAAAAAAAGTGGGGCCAGCTCGAAATGGCCCGCGGCGATCTGCAAACACGGACGCGCAGCTTCATCGGAGGGGGGCAGAAGGATAATAAAAGGGGGACGGGAAAGTGTATAAGCGAGCATTTGTTTCCGCGCCACCGCCGCTCGGCTAACAAGCCGGAATTAGTCGCGAGGCCGAGGATGGGGGGGGGAAATATGAGATAGAAGGTGGAAAGACGAGGCGGGAGATAGGGAGATCCCCACGGAGATCGGCCCGAGATTTCTTTTGGGGCTCCCTCCGGGCGTGTGTACATAAATATACCGAGATGCGGCGACGCGCGAATGGTGTGCGAAAGTGAGAGTGGACCACTCGGGGGTAGCACATAAGCGTATGCCGGCTCGCGAAAAACAGTGAGAAAAAAAGGGGGTTGCTACCGACGGACCGTAAGGTTTCAAAAAGTAATCGTAATAAGAGCACACGGTCGCCATGAAGCTTCAGGCGCACAGGAAATGCAAAACAAAAGTATAAGGAGCCGGGCTCCGATCTCCCCTATATCCGCGGCAATACGTAGTATATTCTCGTTCGGTGTACCTATTACATACACGTGCATCCGCGGTTTTTGGCCGGTGCTGCGATCTCTATATGCTTCTTTTTGGGTATCTCCCTCTCTCTCGTTAGAGCGGGCGAGGCGAGCTTTCATTCAATCGGGACTTGTCGTTTCGAGGGTCGCTATAATAATACGCAACGCAGGAATGTAGCCGGTGTCTCGGTAAAGCGAGCCTGTGTACCTGGTATACGTGTGCACAAAGATACAGGAGGGAGAGAGTCGGGCGAAAGAGGAGACGAAATTGAGTGCTACATGCGGGCGCACTGTCCTAATTACAACGGGCTGGACTCCCCGGCCTATACGCGCTCTCTTTTTTCGGCACTGCAGGACGAGATCGGCTGAAAAGGAGCCGAAATATTTCCTGACCTAGACCTCGTCTCATCGGGCCCCCCCCCCCCTTTGTGTACACCTACTGTGATGGTAGCATCGGCAGTAGCGGCCGATTATCTTGCGAGACAGCGTTTCGGGTCGGGACTCGCAACTGTCGGTGTGTGTACGTGTGCGCCTTGCACAGGTAGAAGAAGCCTTTGGTATCCTGTCAAGGACTCTCTACCTTACAAATGAACGGGGACGAGAGACGAGTAGTTTTGCCGGTATTGTGGGGGGGGAGATGCGTGTACGAACTAGTTTGTGGGTACAGAGTCACGTGCTGTATAATTCATGTGAACTATTTTTATTTTGTTTAATTTGGCACATAAGGTAAGTACATGCCGATTTTTGGGAATCCAAAACAATAACTGGTGTGATATTCGTACGAGTTGACGCGGATGCGCTGGATTACGGTGGTAAATAAAGTATCGACCAAACGAGGCCGGTACGTCGGAGATTGACGGGAACGGGCATCGCTCGTGTATAAACACATGCCCCTATAAGTATGTGATGCGTATGCGCAAACGTCCGATTTTGATTTTCCAAATGGTGACTCGAGCCGAATCTTGTACGCCGAGGCCACGGGATCAACAAACGCTTGTATCGAATTTCCCTTTGACCTTGGCTCTCGGTGATGACTCGCATCCATCCAAACACCAAAATAAAGAAAAGGGGGTAGCTCGAGCGTGAACATATTATGTACGGTTTTGTTTCGTCAAACGGATTCGTGTCCTTGAGGCAACTCTGCGTGGGCGTGTTTACGTATTACGGGTGACAAACAGGAACCGCGGCTGATGTAGAAAAATCGTCATCCCTTACGTATACCCAATAACATATACGAGAGCAACGTTACATATTGTAGCGACAAAAAAAAGGTTCTCCCACCCGCAAAGCAAAAGCTTTTCTCGGAGCCCTTCATTCACGGACTCCTTGCCCTATACGTGTACTTCTCTCGAGGCTTCTTCTCACGGCGCTCATTCATCTGTACCTTTAGCCGTATAGGACGATCACGCGAGTCCCCTTTCCTCTCGCAAGTCGCAAGTGTATATTACCGATCGCGCGCGGTAGCGGCTAATCGCTCCCCCCTCCGGATATGTATTACACCCCGATTTGCTTTGGTTACGTGTCGACATTAACGTAATTGCCAACTTGGTCGATTTTTTTTTTTTTTTTCCTTTTGCATTCGAAAGCTCGATGTCCTTGGGACTCCTGCGTGTGTGTGTATATTTATTGCCACGTATGATCGGCCGACGACGCCAACTGTAATTGGAAAAATTACGTTTCGACAAATACTCTTCTCGGAAACCCGATACGTCCCTCTCTCCCTCACTGTGTTTTATATACACGCACACCCGTACACCATTCGAGGTTTGCCAAATAAATTGAGTCTATATACGTGCGCCGTTGCCGTTGTCATTCGCACCGTTAAACGATCACGTTGTACTGTCTACGTAAAACGAGAAAAATCTAAAAGGGAGTGTGTCCGGTGTGATCCGCCCGGAGAATGTATAATCCACATAATACGAGTCGTGTGTGTACGTGTACGGTGGTGATGGCAATCCGTTGTTTGACAGAGGATACATTACATATACATACACCGAGTGTATAAACATATGCGGAAAGAAAGAAGGAAAAAGATCGGCTTGCGCACCGGTGCCCACCCGACGCTTGTTTGCCCAATCTGTTAGCCGGGCGCGTGTGTGTATATGGCACACGGGGCGCGTGTATGGAGATCGTTATAATATATGCTTTCACGGAGGTAAAAAAAAAAGAAAAGAGGAAGACGACGGTACGTGATGTATACATACATACGTGCAGGTACTTGTAGGAGTGTTGTTTGACGTGCGCCAAGCGCCGCCGCGGTGTGTATCGGGCGAGGGTGTTTTGCCTAGGCATTATGATCGTTAGAAGAGCGGGGCCTTTCGGCTCTTTGCTCTCGGGGATGATCGACCTTTTGTGACCCTTGGTGCTATGGTGCGTTCATCCTCGGTGATCGAGAAATCGTTGACTTTTCGTTAAATTTTTTTTTTTTTTTTTTTTTTTATAATGTGAGAGGTAAGTTAACGGAATGTGTATAGGGAGGTTTGTGAGGTGTTGGGAAAAAAAAAAAAAAAAGAAATGTGGTTTAAGATGATTGAACGGTCTTTGGTTTATTATGATACAATAATCCACATACATAATATTTCTTATTTCTTGTATCATATCTGTTTCTATGTACATTATAAACATATATGTGTGTATATATATTTATAAATATATCTATATTGATAAAGAAATCGATATTTTTTGTTTTTTTACAAATCAAGACCCACGACGTGACTGGCAGTGTACATTTGTGTATGTGTACAATCACTGGCCGAGCCTTCAACTAGAGATTTCGTGATAATTTATCGTTTCACATAGCTATTATAATTATATACACACGATTGAAACAAAATGTATAATATACAAGACGTGTAATACCTATGGTACAAAGTATATACGAAATCTCGAATTTTCTAACATGAACAATGATGGTTTGTAAAATAAATTGTTTGAACATCATCATGGACGCACAATTTTATCGTTGTGTTGTATTGTTTATCTAAAAAAAATTTTACACAGCAGACATTTTTGAACTTAAAAATAACGCAACAGAAACACAAGCGCATGGTTTCGATCGGCCGACGATTGTTTGACGATTCGCGTTTTTTAAAAAAAAATAATAAAAAAAAAAAAAAGGAAAAAAATTTGTACAAAAAGTAATAAACAATGAAAAAAAATTATAGCGTTGGAGCAAAAGGATCGTATACGAAGGGACGAGAAACCACCGATAGTGCAGTCTCGACCGACGACCGTTTTGTTTTGCGAGGAACATTGTTTCCAGTGGATTTCTCGATAAATCTTCCCATCGTAAGTAAATGAAATCGATCGAGCCGGGATTCACGCTAAGGCACGCGCTTCGACAAAACTACTCATAGCGAGCGCATACAGGCATAACTGCGCTGCTGCGGCTTTTTTTTTTTTTTAGCCACCAGCATCTATTGTGGATAAAAATCTTGCCGTCGATAGGTAAAATTTGTCTATTAGCCCGAACGGCTGAAAAATTCCAGACAAGCTCGGTGCAGGTCTGAAAAAGATAAAAACCATGCCATCCGAAAATCGGCGTGTCCAAAGACTCTAAAATTCCCATACGTATAAACTCCGGGCGCGTAAAAGATTTTTCCATCTCCGGCGGAGACGTCAGTCAGTGGGGGTAAAACATAAAAGGGGCACGAGGGACAGCAAAGGATTTGTCGCAGCAGCGCAGTTCGCGGTACGCTCCATTCACACACGACCATTCTATACATTTATATATATATATATTTATACTAAACTTTGTCGTCGCGACTCTTCCCGGGCGAGCAGTGCGTGTACCATGTATATATACATACAAGCACACGTGCAATGCACCACACATACCTACGTATCATCCTAATCAGCATACGCTATCGGTGCCGCTTTCATCAAGTCTTTACAAAAATAAAATAAATATACTTAAATCTGAATAAATACGCACTCGGCGACACGACGCGACGATACAAATGTACAATCATATTTCATAGCTAAAGAAGTGAGAATCGCGACGCGAGTGGGCGCTTCGCGGTGAGTCGATGTGAATATCAATCGGGAGAGGCTCGGTGATCAAGGACGGGATCCGTTTCCATCTCTCTCTCTCGCCGGCACTGGCCGCCTCTCCCTTTTCCTCCCTCGGAATTTCCGTACAAATTACCATCTAATACACACTAATTACTTCCGGTTACGAAGAGCTCTCGCGCGTGGTGGCACGTATATAAATATACACGTGACAAAAATATATATATGTACCTGTATACGTCCACGAGCGCGCGTACCCCCATCGGCTCTTTTCTCGCCAAAATACACATAATAAAAACACGCGCCTCACATCGATCGGTGATAATCACATTTTGCCCTACTCGCATAGTACTCGCTTGAGGAGCTTCATCTCGGGCATTCGCGAGAGAGACAACAGTCGCGCGTAGTTTGTGACGGTCATCATCATCACTCGTACACGCATATATTCACCACTCATGCGCACTCTATACACATAATTATCACTTGGGGGATGAAACGACGAAAAGAAAAAAAAAAAAAAAAAAAAAAAAAAAAACCTCGCGAATAGGAGCGAAAATGTACAGAGGGTGCGAATGATCATCCTCCCCCTTCTCCTTCCGAATCGAAAACAAAAACAATTATCGATACATATAACAACGTGGGTAATACTCTGTGTTCTCCGCCGAGCTGTGCTCGCGTTCCCGCACGAGACAGGCCGAGTCCAAACGGGCGAGCCTTCCGTTCGCCCCCCCCCCCCTCGATCCCACGGAGGGAACGGAGCACGCGCTTCGCCGTCACCGTCGATTGTTCTGCGGGAGTGACTTCGAGATCGTCGAACTAGTGTTTTTCTCGGTGATCGCGTAATGAAAACCACCAAGCCCTTCTTCGTTCGCCGTCGCGACGGGATTTATTACACATATATACGTATATAAATACAGTTTTTAATGTAAAAACCATTAAAAAAAAAAAAAAAAGCACTCTCTCTTTCTCTAAATGTATACATAGATAAATAAATATATAATTATGTATATATATGTATGTATGCATCAAAAAAACGTCCCTGGAACTTACCCTGTGACCTCGTAGTTTTTCTTTTTTTTCACATCGTACAAAAAGTGTGTGTGTATCGTACGCGCTAAAAGGATGTTGTTACAATTTACAGCTAATGGACAATTATAATAATTATAATTCGTGATTTTCCAAAGGGTCCGAAACGACGATTGTTGACGCGCACGCGTGCGTGTGTGTGTATATATATATATATATATACATATATGTATAAAAATCACAATAGGCTCAGGCTCAAAGTCACCCCAACGTGAATGAGACACTCGACGACGGTCGAGGGGCAAAGAAAAATCGACTGCAGTTCGAGACGCCTCCTTCTTCTCATGCGTTGGATCATCACAATCGTCCGCGTAGCATCTACGCTCTCGCGTCGGCCACCCCTCACGAGGCCCAAGGGGGCTGATCGATCCCCTTGGGCTCGCTGGCGCGGTGGTTACCGCGGAGGCGCGACATCGTGCTACTCGTCTGCGGCTGGGCGTCGGCTCGGCACTCTCAGGACTTGATGATGCTGATGAAGTGCTCGAACACCTCGACCACGTACTCGAGCCCGTTCATGTAGTCCCGGAAGATGATCCAGTCGCGCAGGTTGCGGAAGGTCGCGTCCGACATGTCCCGGTACTCGTCCGACATTACGTCGCGGCTCACGTCCTCCCGCTGAGCCACCGAGCGCTCCACCAGGGCCATCTGCAGCTCGCACAGCACCTACGACACCCAGGCGCGAGGTCCGTTTATTCCTCTGTTTTTTTTTTTTTTTTTTTTTTTTTTTTTTCTTTCATAGAGATTAAAAATAAAAGCGCAATCGATGTGGTCATCGTTCGCGTGAGCAATAACGCGTGGAATGTCTCGATCGGTTAGATCGCGCAGAGGTACGACTAATGTCTTCCGCGATTCTTTGCCCGGAAAGCGTTTCCCAAGCGATTCCGTAAATAATCCTTTTTGTTGTAGCAGCGAGCCGATATTAAAAAACTAACGGCAAGAGCAATCAAAGAGTCCTTAGTGACTTTTAAGTTGCGAAAGTTGTCCTCGTTGCAGTATTTTCCAGCGATTTCCGCGGCCTTTTTTCGTCAATAAAAGCGGAGCTTGTGTTTATTATCTACTCCCCCACTTTGTGCAATGTCTTACCGTCGTTTTTACTGCCCAATTAGGTATTGTTTAAAAAAAAAAAAAAAAATCCCGATGTTTATTTGCCGACCGAAAAGTTAAGTAAACGATCAAGAGATATATGTATATATTATGTGGCCTTACCGATCGGAGATTGTATTCCGTGTTCTTGAACTGTTTCGAGAACTCGTGGTGGTGGTCCTCTTGGTCCCAAGCTATCTGCTCGAGGCCCACGGCGTACCTCTGCATGTATTCGTACGCATCCAAAAGTTCCGTGTCAATCTGAAAGCATCCAAGCACGATCGATGGTGCTTCGTTAGCTAATGTGGTTTCCCTTTTTTTTTCAGACCCATCAACAAATTGGAGTCTTGGTAGATGAAAAAAAAAAAAAAAAAAATTCTCACTCACCATCCGAATTTCCAGCTTGTCGCGAAACTCCGGATCGAGATGTTCGCCAAGCTGCTTCGGCATCTGCTTCGGCAGCCAGCTGTAGTGGTTGTCTTTCCACGTCGCGTGCAGGTCCGCGAGGTCGGTGTTGAACGTACGCTTGACCTGCAATCCCAAACAAAATACGTGGCCCGTGAGTACACGATAGATTTGTTATAGCAATTTATTATTATTTTTTTAAAATTATTGTCATTGTCCATTCATGAAGGTCAAATGGTAGGGTTTCAACCATGGGTTTTAATACCCTGAAACACTCATCTTTTCGAGCCTCAAACTTGTCTTTTTGGCATACACATGCGAGAACTAAGTCGAAGAGCTTTACTCTGCCAAAGGAATAAACAATAAATTTTAACGCATACAAAAATTGCAGACAGCTTTTTTTTAATCACACAAAAGCTTAGTATCGCGGTAAGTTTGACACCGACTGAATCTTCGGCCACATAAAGCTCATCTCCTTATTTCCAAAAGTAATTGCATGCAACAGTTTGAGCAGTAGTTTAAAAAGTATTCGCGAGCCAAGTCATCGAAAGGTATATGTATAAAAACAATAGATAAGAGGACGAGGACGACACGGGGTGAAACAGCAGCAGAAGCAACAGTCCGTTCGTATAGTCGGCGATGCGTTACGCGGTAAAGCAAGTCCCGCTGACGCACACATCGGTCCTGTACCCACATATACACGCATAGATAATATACGAGTGCAGGGGCAATAAGGGTGAATCGTCCGGAACTGGAGTATATTATCATCAGAGAGCGCGGGCACGTATACCTGCGCGTGTAATGTATACGCGCGTGGATGCACAAAAAGGGTTTATTTCGCTCCTGGGGGTAGGCTCTCTTGCCCAGCGGACGTGGGAATATACACGCGGGGGACCCGATTTTTCAGATTACTCAATCCAATCGTGCACTATTAGCGTTATTTAGGCTCGAGTATACGTGGAGTCACTCATACACACACACAGATATGAAGAGGAAAAGTATACCTACGAGTTTATTCGATCGACTTTTGGCTCTGTGTAATTAACTGACGAAGCAGTACAGAGAGATAAATTTTACAATCCGAATTTCTTTCAATTGTAACTGGAGGATTACGCTAATCCGGAAGGACTTACTTCGGACGGAAACCAACTCGTTCGTGCCATACGATTTCATAGTTGATAGTAAGTGCGATGGGAGCTGTAACATCGGGAAATCGAACAAACAGCCCCCGTGACTGTGAGTATATATATATATATGTATGTACAAACTCTGGAAAATGCGAGTAAGACACGCGCCTCTGAGATGTATACGAGCAGCATAGTCTCCTCTAAGCACCGGTTCCTCGTCGCATACACATGAAATTTCAATGTCAAACGGCAAATGTTTACAACTGTGCACTAGATGACCACAATATATGTTATATATAAGACACGCACCTATCGAATTTTATTGAAACAACAAGATCGGCAATACAACGCCGTGTTCCAGGTAAAACGCGACGATGCACCGAGGGGGGCAGGTCATTGAGCGCATCGGTCTTATCTCTCGGCGGAGGAATGACAATACAGCCGATTATAGCCGGGGAATCGCGTTATTGTACGTGGTATCGTATTTTCGTTGTTTTGATTCGACTCGGTGAAGAGTAAGAAAAAAAAAAAAAAAAAAAAAAAAAAATCTCGTCGTTGGCTCTCACTCTCTCTCGAAGCGAAGCGAGTACGAGGAAAGAAGAGCAGTAATCCACGGTTGCATTGAACCCTCGGCGTGCGTATACGCGTCGCTCATTACACTCGCCGGGGGAAGCTCGCGCGAGGGGAATTATATGAAAAAAGAGGTGGGCGATGTAAATTGGAGCAGCCAATTTGCGAGCCAATAAGAGGGGTGGTGGGGGGGGGACGCAGGGGAGAGAAATCAAGAAATCACATGGATATACATTACGTCGACAAAGACCGGCATTTACTCGCGCGCGCGCGCGCCCCGAGAGACGTGCGTGCGCGCGGCGTAACCGAAAATTTCATAACTACTAATAAGCGGTGCAAAAAAACCACACCAGCGCGTCCTCCTTTCGGTCTCCTTTTTTTCCCCCTACCTGTCCGGAGTTGCCGTAACCTCAGGAGGAGCAAAGGAGGAAAAAAAAAAAAAAAAAGAAAAAAACGAGAAGCGACAGTAAAGGCATCGCATGGCGACAACAACGGCGACGACTGCAGAGACTGGAGCGCTAGGCGGAGGCTAATTGATTTTGGCGGGTCTTCTACACACATACGCCGCGCTCGGACACGCACACTCGTATACGTTTCCTGGGGCACGTGATTTTAGACCGGCACCGGTTTATTTTACGATCGTGTTCCCGCGACGACAAAGACGAGGGGGAGGAGGTGAGGAAAGAAGCTGTCGAGAGAGATACCGATTTCCACAGCCCGGCACGCATCGACACCGCGCTTCATTACTGTATACATCCCGATTTATAAAGATTTTCCGGCCACTCGATTAATCGGTAGTTGAGCCGCGTTTTTACCCCCGCGAATCCACGGAGATAAACGCGTGTGCAAATCGACCGTATAGCCTCCTCAGAAACGGTACATTTCGGTAAGTGTGTATCGGAGAGGAGAAGAGAAAAAAAAAAAAAAAAAAAAAAAAAAAAAAGAGAAGAAGAAATCGGTCGCGTCGTAAAACGGCTTTAATTACCGGGCGGGCCGATACTTGAAAACCGATCGCGAGCCCGCCCTTCCCTTTTGAACTTTTGCGGCACACCTGTCCCATACAGAGTTTCTCTCCGTACCGATTTCTCCGCCCCTCGCGTCATCACGCATCATACACACTTTACACGTGTATCGATCCCTTCGAATTTCGTAACCCGCACAACCGAGTCGTCGTAATATGTATATACGGGTCCTTGCGGAATCGATCTTCATTTCGGTGAAACAAATGAATCACTCGTCGTACTCGCGTATACGTAATTCCTACGCGCACGGAGTATACCAGAGAGAGAGAGAAAAACTATCTGAGTAATGCAATTGAATACAGCGGTACAAGGAAATCAGACTTCAAGCTCGTGACAATTGGAGTATATGGCATACGCGTACATCTACTCTCGATACCAATAACTCGTGAGTCACGCCGAATCAACGAACTTGCGTATACGTGATATGCAATGTGTTGTAGAAGACGATGACGCCTCGTGAGAGTCGTCAGCATCACGCGGCAGTATATACTCTTGAGGAATCTCTCGGACTCGAGAAAGCGCCAAAGCGAGCCGATACACCGTACGCCAATGATGTACGAAGGTATAAAAACACGTCAACGGGAGAGGAAGGAAAAAAAAAAAAAAAGAAAGATGGAAATAAATAAATAGCGGAGGAGGACGGCAGTCGGTATCCGGTCTCCTCGGCGCGGCCGGTCCCTTAGTATGCAGCCAACGCAATGTCGGTGTTTGCACCGCCGGCGGCTCCTCATATGCGTCGGCTCGCGCTCCTCTATAACGCGCTCGATCGCCGATTCCAACGCCATCGTGATACACCTGCTCCCTCGGAGTTATCGCTGATGTACTGTGCAAATATAGTTGTACCGGTGATATGCAAAACGCCCTCGAAATAACGCCCCCCCGACCGATAGGGAGAGTGTATCGGTAGTGCCGATCGCGTCACGTACCTTGATCGATCGATCGACCGGAAAGCCAAAATCCGCCTTTTTTCGATTGTGGCATTCTCGACTGGTGCCCCGAGAAACCCGATACGTCGCTAATCGGCCGATACAATTTCTGGGAACGCGCGCGCATGTATGTATATGCGCGCTTATACCCTAGTTGGTGATAAAAAAGAAGGGCGATCGATGTGCAGCTTCCGGTTGCACCGAGCTAACGCCGCTGCACTGAAAATAGCACGTCGAGACTGCACTCGCGCACCTCGGCATCTGACACCCCCACGTTAGCGTACATTCGATACCACCCGCGCGTCTCGTTCTGACACAAGAATCGCCAACCCCTTTTGTGTCTCCGTACGGGTGCCTTTGGAAAAAGTGCTTTTCCTCCTCGTAAAGCGGGAGAGACACACGGCGACGCATTGTCTGGGACCCGCGCTTCGCGAATTACCATGTACGCACAATTACAGGTTAATTGGTCGTCGAGGGCGTTTCCTCGCTTGTCCACCTTGGTGGGTGAAAGTCGGTGCAACGTTGCGAGCACAAGTGGCATCGAGTGTCGATTTTTTACACCTCCGAGCGTCGTCCGAATCAGGTATAGCCGAGCGCGTGCAGCTTCTTCTCGATTAGCATCGCCGAGGCGCCAAGGCATTCGCCCGTGTGTATACGTGCCTGGCCTGCAGCCGAGATGGATAGGGTTTCGGAGTAGAGGCACGGGAGTGGATCGGAAGAAAAAAAAAAAAAAAAAAAAAAGAAAAAAAAAAGAGAGCGAGGGACAGTATCGCGTTGCCGCGTGGTCTAGTTGATGCGTGCGCGTGAGCCCGAGGCGTGGACCTTGAGGGGAACCGATCGGGCCGAAAAAACCCGAGCGTTGATTTATCGGCCTTGACCACGCGGATAACAACCATCGCACACCGGACGCCTTGCATCTCTCGCTCGTACAGGTGTATGGTTTTTCGCACGGGTTTTGGCGCCGATTCCCAGTATAGGTAAAAAGAGCCCGGCCACGGTACAAGTGTAAATAGAGCTTCCGATAAATGGGTGAGCATTACACCTCTCGGAGCGGGTGTGCGTGCGAGGGACTTTTCGTTTCTCCGAGCGTTCGGAAGTATACCTGGAAGGGAGATAAGGATCGCGAGTGAAATTGCTCAAAATCGCTCGGTAAGGGTGTACACGGCCGGTGCTGTTGCTTCCACACCGCCGTCATCGGCGGCGCATTCGTAATGGACAGAGACGTCTGGCCGGAAGTACAGTACCATAACTCCCTTCCGCCGGTAAGCTCTGTGCCCGAGAGCCGTTTCGATCCGTCGTCGATTGTAATTAGCGTCGAGTCCTCGCTTATATATATTATACATGTTTATATACTTGATTTTACTTTCTACTCTCACGCAATTTCGTTGTACAAAAGTGTAAATAAATACAGCATGCAGAGAGAGAGAGAGAGAGTGGAAAATAATTCCATAATGTTGGTATACTCGGTGCGTACATATTATAGGTGCACATGACTCGGAATAATACCTACATATAAATATACATGGTAATGGTTAAAAGTACTCACGTAAGTTTCCCGAAAGCTTCGTGCGTAGCTGAGGGCGTTCTTGGCTTGCATGATGACGTTGCTGAGTAGGGTAACGTCGTTGAGCTGTACCACCTCGATCTCGCCCTCAAACTCCTCGGCCGCGAAGCCGCACGGGTTCAACCACTTGGGCGGGGATCGGTAACTTCTCCTTTGGAGCGACGACACCAAGGGGGCGCTGTCAACCGTTGTTATTGAGGGCAGCATTACCAGTATTAGGCTAATGAGCCCTGAAAATGCAACGAGCACTGTTGGACGAGTTCGTTTTAATTAATTGTTCCAGCAAGTTTCGTTTGTTATATATATTTGTTTATGTATGTATATAGTATATATGTATTTCATGTTTCATATATATATATATATGTATATATTATGTTGTTTGGTTTTTTTGTTGGCCCTCTGATACGAGCTAGGTATAGTAAATGTTGGCACCTGTATATATGAGAGTATCGGTACTTGCGGAACGATTCGATAATTAAAATCTTTGATGATCGAGTGTTGGAAAACTACAAAGCTCATGTACCTCGACTTTGAAACGACAAATATGCAAAACGGGCGATCAAAAATCGGGAATTTCTAGGAACCCGGATATATATTATATCCTCAGAGTATATACGGTCGCTTCGGGGAAAGGGGTCCCGCTTCCGGGGGCCCACCGGGAGATCTCAAATCGGCATCGATGGGCACCCGATCGTCGGTATAATCATCACCCCTTTATCATTACTGCAGCGATGGCGAGGGCTTCGCGTATTATTTTGCGCGAGAGCCCCCCCCCCCCCGCGTCCTTGGGCTTTGGCCGCTTCTTCCGCGAACCATCTCGAGGATCCGACCTTCGCGGTCGGTGCTACTTCCGCAGAGGCTTGCGTGCGACTTGATGAACCATATATTATATACACGCTGTCGCCAAAGTCCTGCAAATATAGGCTACTAGGAAGGAAAAGGGTCCTTCGTTTGAGTTTCGTCGAGATTATTCGGCACTAGGGAATAATACACCCATGGTGGCTGAGGAGTCGTTGAACTCAAGCCGTGGAAGAGACAATTAGGGGATTGTCTCTACGCGCACGAAAATTAAGAGGCACAATACTTGTTGACTGCACGTATTTCGCATCCGTACGCGGATGTGGTTTATGACAAAATCTCATTGGCCGTGCACGCCCTGTGTTCCAAAATTCAAAACAAAAACGCACCCATGCAAGTTTTACGGTAAAAAAGTATATCAACGAACGTATATGTAACTGCGGTTTGTCCTACATTTTTTTTGGCACTCCCTTTATGGTACGTGTTATTTAGCGCGGATAAATCCTCACGGCACGTCTTTCAAGGACCTTAGATTTTTTCGTTTTATTTTTCAGTTTCGCGCGGCTGAGTGCTCCGGTGACGGGGGACATGCAAATGGGAGATTCGTAAAAATAGGGACGAGTCGCCGAAAATAGACGGCGCTCGGAACAAAGCGTATAAGGGCTGCGGGGAGAATAAGAATATGGGGGTGATAATCGAGGAAGCACATCGCGAGGAGATTTTTCGCTCGACTTGACAATCGCCCGCGCGTACATGGACACCGTGGGCGTCCGAGTCGTTATGACGACGAGTCTGATGTATCGCGTGCCGCGTTTATGTGTTTTCACGAGGGGTGGAAGGAATGCGACCGATGCTGGCCTACCTCAACGGAGCCGTGTGTGCGGTGGAAAAATTCCGCGACGTTCCGACGAAATTCTTCTGGTACTGTGTGCGGCACACGGGGGAGGGGGAGAAAAACCGAGGCACGCATGCGCCCGGGAATTTCCTGGTGAGGATCATCCGATTGTGTTTTTTCTCCTCAAAGCGCACGAGGACGAGGAGAGCCGAGATCGGTAACCGACTCGCAAGATCGGCACCCGTTCGTCAAAAGCGTCAGCTCCTTTGACCGGTATGTTTCACGCTCTCGCGTAAAGTGCGTACACAATGGAGCGTCGCTGGAATAGCCCCTTTGAAGCGCGTCGATACGCGAAAAACGGCACGAGCAAATTGCCCCTTGAGGATCGGTGGCCGGCAAAAACCGGCCGAGAGGGGGGAAAAAAATATCCGCGGACAGGCCGCGAAAAATGCGGTAATGGAGGAGCGCATTGCTCCGCGACAATTATACGCAATTAGACATCTTCGCGGGATTTAATATCACTTGGCTCGACTTTGTGGTAGGTCGCGCGCTCTCCCACCTGCAAACGTGAGAGGCACGCGCTCCCGACGATTTATCTCCTCTCCCTCGCTTTTCTGCCGCCGTCCCGTTTCCGTTAGCCGATAATTGTCCCGACGCTTGGGAAATCCTCGCGGGCTTTCACGATGGCACAAAAAACCCCACCACCCCTTCTCCATCCACAGAGCCGCTCACACTCGCTTCGGAGGTTCAATCGTAATCGAATAAATCGGCAAAACGCGAATGATCCCGGTGACAATGGGGAAGAACGTGTACACGAAAAAGGGAGCAGCAGTCCAAGGAGAGCAAGATATGCCGAAGACGCGTGTTATGCCCGCTAATTATATTTAAACGCTGCCGATACGGCCCCCCCCCTCTCCCAGGATCAAGGGGGTTTTCAAGCCGGGGACGAGGTGCACCACCACCCGGGAGCTCCGACGTGATGCTGTTTTAATTGCCCCCACCGATCGTTAATTTAATTTTGTGCAACAGTCCTCGTTTCGCGCGATCGTCAAACATCGAAGAGACAAGCTCTCATCTGGAGACGAACCGTTATTACCAGAGCCACGCCAGTACACATGCGTATGTGCATATAAATAGTACGTACATAGCGTACACCACGATGGATGACTAACACGTCGATCGGCTCGCGACTCGCTGATGACGTCACGTTCGCGTCTATATCAACGCGTAAGCGCGCTCGGGAAAATCGGGCCCAGCTCTGTTTGCCTCTCCGGCGCGAAGAGATTCTTATCGGTCCGCGGGAAATCCTCGCGGTCAAGTGCGCGAGTTGGCGCTCGGTACGGGCAAGGCGAAGGATATTTCCGTGCCACCACGATTTTCGAGTTGGGTACACCATCGTTTATATATATATATATGTATGAGTGGTGGGGCGGGGGAGTATATAAGCGCACATCCGATCGGCGCGACCCACGCTTTTGTTTTTAGTTCTGTTATCTACAGTGACTTATCTCGAGTGACGGTGTATCCATTGAGAAAGAGGGAGGAAAAATAAAAGCATTGTCGCACTCGTTGATTAGTTGGGTAGGTACACCAGGAGCGGGTCATTGATGAAAGTGTACCAATGAACTCGTTACGTCAGACTAAGGGTCTTTGATCCAATTAGACGGCGTAATTGTAAAAATAACGACGAGGGACGGAGCGAACGAAAATACCGAGGCCACTGTTCGTTGAACCGGGCCAAGGGAGGGAAAAAAAAAAAAAAAGGGAGCAATCACTGCACCGTAAAAGGGAGTTAATCATCGTTGTTACCTACGCGTTGCTCGTTAGCCTGGTGGACAAGACTCGCAGGTTGGAGGAGATGGGATCATGAATGAAACGGGCGACGGCAGCCCGACACTTGTTGCTTCGGTCACGAGGGAGAAATCCGAACGAACAGCCGGCAATTTTCCTTCAAAAACCCTAGGGACGACCATCGCACCTACGAGTTTTCATTTTCCTCAAAGATTATTACTTTCAGTTCTCACAATAGTATACGTGACTTTGGGGATTATCAGTATACGTTAGAAAGCGGCTTTCCCCTACACGAGGTGTGAATCGAATTTCGAGAGCTTCGCTCTGTATACGTCATGCGATAAGGAATGTCCTTGTTTTATGGTAGAGAAAAGGAATCTGTTGTAATATATTGTACTTTTCCGAACCGAAAATTCTTCGAGTGCTCCAATTGTTGTTCCCTTTTTCTCTTATATTATCTCCAATGCGATTTCAGGGGCGCTAGGCTTTCTCGCGTGGGAGCGACAATGTACGTATTTGTCACGGGCGCGTGCATTTTTAGCCATCGGATTGAATTATTCATCGGTTTTGCGGGCACGGCGTTTAACACTTGTCCGACCTGTCACGGCGTTTGACTCCTACTTATCGATTTTCCAGTTTTCATCTCCCCTACGCTCTCGTATCTTTTTTTTTCTGATCAATGCACCGTTCTTTTTGTTTGCTCAATATTTGGACGTTATAAAAAATACAAAAGTTTTGAAAACGAGGCAAGAGTGAGAATATGTGTATATATCACGAAAGAATTCCAAAAGTGGCCCAAACGAGCTGATGATAGGTACGCCCGATACGGAGCTCATATTCTACGTTTCTCAAATTTAGCGTGAATTTAGAGCAAAGAGTCCCGCATACAGACGACCGAATTAGCCCACGTGTATTCCACTGTAATAATCCAGCTTGACGTGCCTCGGTATAAATCACGCGCCCATCAACACTCCCCCCTCTCTTTTTACCGCACTTGCCGAGAAAACGATTTTTTTTTCCGAAATACTTTGTACTAGAAATCGTTTGTGAGTCCTGCGGCGCATATGGTTTTATCGATTTTCATAGAAATCTTGGTTGGTCTGTATTCGCTAAGGAATAACCCGGGCAAGGAAAACCTGTAAGCTCTTCTTCCACAAATTTTGTTGTACAAAGATGGTCGTGATTTCTTTTTTTTACCACCACCACTGCCACATTCCCAAAGTGGCCAAACCAGCATTGCAGCTAGTCTCGGTTCAACGACGCCGTTTCTGGGTGATGTATGTTTTTTACGCGACTTTGGGCAGGATTCCCACGGTATTAAAAACAAAAAAAAAGGACATTTAACGGGCACCGAAAAAACAACGCGTCGTCGCGAGCCGTCTCGAGTCCCAATTTTTCGAATTCCCTAATGTGCCCTCGGTCTTGTCTATACATTTTTTGTCAAAACAAAGCGACCTGCTGATACGACCTAATGGTTTCGTACACGTATAAAGTACGCGTAACTCAAAATAAATTTAAAAAAGTGCAATGAGGTATGAAAAAACAA